>NC_079162.1:97035146-97338177 GCF_947563725.1 Argiope bruennichi
TTTTTGTACTTGTGCGTATTTCACAAAAGTATATTTTAACATTACACGGTTTTCTATCTTTTTAACATCAGTATATATAAATATAATCGTTGTCTTGTGAAAATTATTGATTCTGTATTTTACAAAAATGATACAGTTTGTATTTTCTGAACAAAACCTATAATGCTTTAATTAGCAGAGTATTTTTAAGATGGGAAAAATTAATCAACCAACATCAGTTATATGATGCAGTTTAACACATTCAGAATTTTTTTGTTCAGCTTTGTAGTGTTAATCATATTTTTTTGATTTCCTACAGTGCCATTGATTAATAATGTTATAATTAAGTTATTTAACAGTATCAGCAAGGTTTATGGCTTTCAAAATTAAATTTAGAATTGAAAGAATTCAGATTTATATTACAGCTTTTAAGCTAACTAAACTGCATTTTTCTGTCAATAGTGGTTGAAAAAAGACGATGGAATTATAGTCAAAGAAAGGAGGAAGATCTTTATTCCAATTTTTTAAAAATATATGTGTAAAGTATCTTTTCTTTAAAAACAACCACATTAATTATTCCGGATAATTTGATCATGGAAAAAAAAGTGTTCATTGTCGAACCAAGTGAATATTTTTTTTTTTTTTTTTTTTTTTTGTCGTCATCAGAAGATCTTTTGAATTTCTAAAAGTTCAATCTAGAAAATTAAAATGGAGCTGTTGTACATTCAGAAAACAAGAGACATGTGCGTAAATTTTTAAAAGTAAAATTCAACGAAAAATATTTTGCATAAAAAACAAATATGAAATTCAAAAATGCTGTTTATATATTAGCTATAAAATTTAAGTTTTTGATGAATAAGGGGGGAATATTCATGAATGAATCAAAATATAAACATGTATTCTAATAATATGGTTAAGGTTTTCTGTGTGCCTATAAAATGAGTTGTGGCATGCGAAAGGAATACGTTTATTTTAAAAGAGTTAATTATTAAAGGGTTAATTACTAAAAAGGAAGAATCGCAAAATAATAATGCACTTAATAACCCTTATTAAATTTTTAAAATGGTTAGGTAATCATCAATTGAAGAGCTTACATGAACATCTTCGACATCTATACAAAGTTACATTCTTTGTAAAGAACGAAACAACGAACAACATATGCATATAGCTGCCTTATGATTACATACATAACATAAATCATGGCATTTCGAAACGTCCCTCGTTACTGAAGTACATTACTTTTTAGGAGAATTTAATGCCATGTATACATTTGCGAACATTATATTTTATTTGTATTATATTTGTATTATATTTACTTGTTCGGAATTGTATCACTTCTCTTAGATACTTTAAACGTTCATTTCGCAAGTTTCGTTTTCCTTCTTTTTAATGGCGAAGTTGCAACTATCAGCCACTCAAAGTGAACTACAATATACACGTTTAGCGCATTTCTTTCATATCATGATGGTTGAATGATGTATTAATAGACAAATATTTGCATATGACAGTTTTTCTGCATGGAATAAATATGCATTTCTAAAATATTTCCTTCTAACCTTATGACTTGAAAGACCTTTCTAAATTTAGAAATGAATATATCTCAAAGTTTTGTATATAGAAGTATGAATTTGGTGTTTGCATAAATCAGTGTAAGAGAAACGTTTTAATAATGGGCACTTTTACATTTGAGGGGCTTTATAAAAATTTCTTTAAAACTTAGCTACTTTCACTGAAGGCAAAGTGTTTTTAAACATTAACCTAACTTTTTAAATGAAACTGTAATTGGGAGCATCTAGATGTAATATGTAGGAAAATAAACGCTTGCTCCTCTTTTTTGGGAACACCATCTATATAGGCATACACGAAAATTTGTTTATGTTGGTCCAATTGAGTTCTGATATCTGCATGAAGCACATTGTTGATTTAATTAAGGATTATGGTAATAAATAAAGGAATGATTCACCTCATCCACGTCTCGATATTTATTACAGCGAATATATTTTTTGTATACAGATTCAAACTACACATTTTCGAGCGCGTTTACTTGGCATCCGTTTCCTCCAAGCATCCCCTAAGAATGCAGTCCCTGAACAAAAACAAGAGTTCACAGTTCTGGATTTTTCATTGCGCCATCTGTTGGCGTTCAGATGAATCACCATCCTCCGGGGCGCGGCATGTCGGCACCGGTAGTGCAATGAGTCTGTTAATGGCTCTTTTGGCAGGTCCTGATGGAGTACGAAGCAGGGCAACTCTAGGGATACCATCTGTTCCGAGGAGGATCTCGAGGATACGCGCTAGTGGCCAGGATAATGGAGGCATGTTGTCAGCTTGAATAAGGACGAGATCTCCGACACTCAAAGGAGGACGATGTTGATGCCACTTCCGTCGGGCTTGCAAATGGTGAAGGACGTCTCTAGTCCATCTATTTCAAAATTGATGTTTTAACTGTAAGAGACTTTTCCATCTGCAAGAAAGACTAAGATTTTGATTAGTGAGACTAGTTCCTTCAGGAAGCTCAAGAAGAGGTTCCCCGATTAGGAAATGCCCAAGGGTGAGAGCCCTGAGATCAGCTGGATCATTGGAAAGTGGTACTAGAGGTCTTGAATTAATACAGGCCTCTATCTGACATAAGAGAGTGGACAGTTCTTCAAAATTAAGCAAATGTCCTTGACAAGTTTTAAAGAGATGTCTTTTGGCGAGTTTGATGGATGACTCCCAAACACCACCGAAATTGGGAGCATATGGTGGAATGAATTTCCAACTGATGTTTCTCACGGTCAGGAAATTTTGTACAGACTGGTCTTGGACTAACTTGAATAATTGCTTTAGATAATTATCTGAACCTATGAAATTCGATCCATTATCTGACAGGATATCAGTGGGATGGCCTCGTCGTGCAATAAATCGACGAAGTGCGGCTAAGAATGCTTCCGTAGACATACTGGACACGAGTTCGAGATGAACTGCTCTAGTCGCTGTGCATATGAATAAACAAAGGTAAGACTTGAATTGGGTAGCTTTTCTGAGAGGCTGACATTTTGTGACTAACGATCCTGCGAAATCTACCCCAACTCTTTCAAAAGGACGAGATTTTGTTATTCGACTACTTGGCAAATCTCCCATCTTAGGGTTCGAAGGTTTAGAATTTAATCGACAGCAAACGATACAACGTTTGATTTCTCAACGAACCGTGGAACGACCATCAGGAATCCAGAATTTTTGTCGAATGAGAGATAAAACCAATTCTGGTCCAGCATGGAGACTGAGTTGGTGAAAATATCGAATTATAAGGGGAGTTATATGATGCCTTTTGGGGATGACTATTGGAAATTTTTGATCATAGGGAAGAGTCGGATGTTTAGAAAGCCGACCTCCCACTCTGAGAATCCCATCTTTATCCAAAAATATATTTAAAGGGAGTAATTTACTAGGTTTGGGTATGAGTTTGTTCATCTTGAAACATTTAATTTCCTGGTAAAATTCAGTTTGCTGAATGAGTTTAACTAGATTTTTAAGTGAAGCGTCTAATTCTTCTGCTTGAAGGAGCCCTACTGATTTAGAGGTTAAACAGGAAGCTTTACAATTTTGAATAAAACGTTTAACCCATGCAAATACTCTTATAATTTTGGTGTAAGATGAAAATTTGAGTAGCACGTCATTGAAAGGATTTCTGTCCGCATTTAGGGACGTAGGTTCCTGCACGGAGTCTGGCTCAACTAAGTTGGTAGTTAGCACTTTTAAGGACTTTACAAGAGAATGAAAATCTTGTTTGATCCAATCAGGACCATTCCACCAATAAGATGCATTTTTGAGCTGCTCTGGAAAAAGTCCTCGAGTAGCACAATCGGCTGTATTGAGTTTACCAGGAATATGATACCAATCAGACACTGAAGTTAAATTTAAGATATTATTAACTCGATTTTGAATGAACATATTCCCTTTACTTGGGGGTTTATTTATCCAACTTAATACGATTGTTGAATCTGTCCATAAATATCGCTCTTTTATGGGAAAAGATAGTGCTTTTTCGATGGCAGTTATTAGCTCGGTAAGTAGAAGTGCTCCGCAAAGTTCCAACTTTGGGATAGTAAGCTGTTTTATAGGAGCAACACGAGTTTTAGCACTTACGAGAGATACTTGATTCTGTCTAGATTTCAAATAGATAACGGCAGCGAATGCTTTTGTAGATGCATCGCAGAAACCGTGTAATTGGATGTCAGAATTATTGTCGACTCCCAAGAAGCGAGGAACTGAAATCAAGTTTAGATTATAGCTTTGCTGTTTAAATTTTGTCCAGGTTTCTAGAATGGTAAGAGGAACAGGATCATCCCAAGCGGCTTTCGATTTCCATAGCTCTTGCAACATAATTTTTAATATGATTACAGAAGGCGAAAACAGTCCCAGCTGATCGAATGTTTTAGCAATAACTGATAGAAGTTGCCTTTTTGTATTTACGATTTCTCCATCAGCAATTCTAACTTGAATCGATTCGGTTAAAAGATTCCAAAAAATACCTAATACCCGCTGTTTTACTTCTTCATCGCACAACGAATGTATAGATTCTGTAGCTAACAAGGATTTATCCAAATATTTCAAAATAATTTTATGGCTACTAGACCATTTTCGAAGACTAAATCCCCCTGATTTCATTAGGTTTTGAATTTTGATAATAGTGGCTTTAGCTTCTTCTTCAGTGTCAGCTCTTGCCAACAAATCGTCTACATTCGGAGGTATCTTTTCAATTGACTGGTCACACAAAGTTGAATGCACAATCGAGTCAGGCCTTTGTGAAGTATAGATTTTTCCAGTTAAAATGTATCCCAATTTAGTTGAAATTGCAGCTGGAGTTCCTGAAGGTCCAAAAATGGGAAGTCCATCCAGGAGGAGTGCATAAATATCTGCACCGAGCAAAATGTCACTTTGTTGCGAAATATAAAAATTTGGATCTGCGAGTATAAGATTATCCAAATGCGGCCAGTGTTGAATTTGAATATCGAAATTTGGGAGAGGTGAAGTCACTTTATTTACCACAAGAGCATTAAGATTGAATGTTTTAGATGAGAAGTGAGGAGTGAATTCTACCTGACAACTATGCAATGAAGTTTCTGCATTAATCCCATTAATACCGGTTAATTTATGGTTTGTATTTTTTAATGGTAAATTTAATTGATGCGCTAATTTTTTTGAAATTAATGAGAGCTGTGATGCATTGTCAATTAAAGCTCTGCATTAACAAACAAACTATCTCGTCGTCCAGTTTTGAAACGCAGTGATTGATTATAATCAGCTCGGTTAATTCATTTACTTCTAAACCCCAAACACTTAAATTTCTAATATATTCATTACAGTTATCTAGAATCTCGAATAGCAGTTTAGATGAATTTGCGTTTTGTATTTTTAGATTAAATAACTTATTAATTTGGCAATTAGCTAACTGACTTTTGTTTTCAAATCTTTCGCATAACAATTCCCAGCAATTTTTAAGATTTTCTTCCCGAATTGCGAATCCACGAATTAATTTTGCGGCATTACCTTTGGTAGATGCGAATAAATATTGCAATTTGTCTATTTTGGATAATTCTGAATTATTAATTACCGTTGCTTGAAATAATTCTTTGAATGATATCCAATTTTCCATATCTCCATAAAAATGCGGCAATTCAAGTTTAGGCAATTTTTTAGACTCCTGAATTTTGACATTTGAGCTAACAGCTTGACTTTCCGTTTTATTTTTAGGTTTAGTGTTTTCCAAAAGCACGGCACACTCAAATAACACATCCTGAAATTCTAAATATTTTTCAAGTTTCTCTTCACTATCATTAACATCTAAATTCGAAAACGAATTTTCTAGTTTTTGCTCATAAGTATTCACTTTTGTTTTTAGCACATTCAATAATGCATCTGAACTATCCGCGTTTTCAACTGCATTTTTAATTCTCTCCTCAATTCTCTCAATTTCTTTACAGACATTACTGAAATTTTGAATTGCTTTTAAGTTTTTCGATTTGGAAGTCATTGTCCATAGGGCTCTGCGGCTAACGACGGACCAAAAATGTTGATTTAATTAAGGATTATGGTAATAAATAAAGGAATGACTCACCTCATCCACGTCTCGATATTTATTACAGCGAATATATTTTTTGTATACAGATTCAAACTATTCAAACTACACATTTTCGAGCGCGTTTACTTGGCATCCGTTTCCTCCAAGCATCCCCTAAGAATGCCAGTCCCTGAACAAAAACAAGAGTTCACAGTTCTGGATTTTTCATTGCGCCATCTGTTGGCGTTCAGATGAATCACCACACATTGAAGTTTATGACACACAATACTGGTTGATAGTGCACTGTAGGTAATTATGCAAATGCATTTTCTTTCTATTTTTAAATATTAATTTTGGATTAAATAAAAGACAAGGATAGAGGAAGTTTGCAAATCAGTGAATTTTCGGCGGATGTTATAAACAATTTCAAGTACTTAAAACAAAATCTATTTTATCTTGTTGCAGTTATAGATTGAATTTATTTTTATGCCGGACAATGTTAGCAAGTAGATAATTTAGATTTGTTAACAATCAACTTTTTCCAATAACGATTTTTTAACAGTATATCTAATAACGATTTTTTAACAGTATAATGGAATAAAAACTAAGGAAATGAGAAAAAGTTTTTGAGAACTTTGAAGAATATGGATTTTTCCTTCTCTGATTGTTTGATAAGTAGAACTTCAGAATTATAAGTGTCAAGCCAAATAAGAAAGAAAAATAAGTAAAAATTTAAGTATCCAAATCAAGTATTTATTTTTTGAAGCAGCTACAAGGGGTGTTCAAATGAAAAGGTAGGAAACATCGTAACAACGTAACCGTTAACATATTTGCCCATGCCGCTATGGGAGAACGTAGCGAGACATCTAGGGATGCGATTGTAGTCTCCGGCGTAGATCGGATCATGCCCGGGAGCTTGCATGCGTAGGAGAGAGTAGAGGCTCTTATAAAGAGCGCCGTTCAATCAACGTGGCAGTGCATGTGAAGCCAGGATGGTGTTCACATTGCAAAATTCGACGATTGAGAAGCAGCGCGGCGTTATCCGATTTCTGACAACGGAAAGTGTTACACAGGCCGCTATTCATCTCCGGATAGTCACCGTGTACGGGGAAGACTGTGTGTCAGACAAGACAGTGAGAAAATGGAGTGCCCGTTTTCGTGCAGGCCGTGAGAGTTTGGTTAAGACCAGGCCAGGCAAACGTAGTCATCACGGCCGATCTCATCGACAAGGTGGACGACCTAGTGAGAAGTGATCGGCGTGTCACATTGTGAATGTTAACGGTGAAGGTGGATGTCAGCGTTGGAACAGTGTGGACATTTGTTCACGACAGGTTGCGTTATCGGAAAGTGTGCGCGTAGTGGATTCCGAAGCAGCTGAAAGACCACCACAAGGAACTGCATATGGGGTTAGCACTTCAACATCTCTTTCGGTATCATGAAGATCCCGCTTTCCTGGAGCGGATCGTCGCAGGTGATGGGAGCTGGTGCTATCACTATGAGCCAGAGACAGAGCGGGGCAGCATGTAGTGGAAGCATACGCCGCCCCTCCCCCTAAAAAGTTCAAAGCCGTGGCGTCAACAGGCAAGGTGTTGCTCATCGTCTTTTTCGACATCCAATATCCGCTACTTGTTGAATTCCTGGAGCACAGAAGAACCATTAACTCTGATGTGTATTGTGAGACACTCCCAAGACTACGCTAGACTAGGTCCATCAAGAACAAAAGACAGGGGCTACTCACCGAGGGCGTGGTTCTGCTTCATGATAACACGCGTATCCAGGGTCACACACTTGGAAGTGGCCAAGTTCAAGTGGGAACAACTCGACCATCCGCCCTACATCTCGGACATGTCGCTCTGCGATTTTCATGTGTTTTGGTCCCCTGAAAAATCACCTGAAAGGGAAGCACTTTAACTCGGACGGTGGACTCAAGGACACTGTGAAAGACTGGGTCTCGTCATGGCCACAGGAATTCTGGGAACAAGGAATCCTTCGGCACGTTAATCAATGGGATCGTTGTGCTCTGGCCTGTGGTGTATACTTTGAATAAAGTCTTCATTTATACCCACAGTGTCGTTTCGTACCTTTTCATTTGAACGCCCCTTGTATTTCATGGTTCATCGGAAAAATAACAAATGGCTATGTGACTGACTAATGAATCTTACTGAAATATCCATGAATACAACATTTTCCAACATCCTGATATTTTAAGAAATTTACTACAGATGAATACGGTCTTGCTGCATCATTAACTTATATCTTCGTGTAGCATTGGAGCAAATAGCTCTTTTATAAGAAAAACTTCAACAGTACAACTACAAAAACTATTTGTTTTCTAATAAGATGCTATATGAATCGGAGAACGTCACTTGAACTTAGAATATTTCAAATGAAATGCAGCACGTATTCATTTTATTTTTTTAATGAAATTTCTTGACTAAATACGAAGTAATATAACCAGTAGCCTTTCATAAGGGATTAAGTGATTAACCGGATGATCAATTTTTCAAAAAGACGGGGTTTAACTTGAAAACAAAATTAACTGTTTTCTGATAATCAAAAAGTCAGATTTCAAAAACTTTGAAACAGTGTTCAATGTTCAAACAATTCATGCTACTTCTTAATTAAAAGTAGTATAAAGGTTATAAGTGTACAGGTTATAAGTTTTTTTTTTCTTTTGTGTCGCTTCATTCTTTTCCTTAATTTTTTAAGTGCCGTCAGAATTGTACGGTTGACTCATTTCAACATATCGTCAAAACTATAAACTTATTTAAGGTCTACATTTTATCATATCTGCCAATTTTCCAAGTTAGATTTAGAATTTTCAATGGCATTTTCGGGCTATATGATCCATTCCGGAACATTATTTTCAGTTCTTCCCAGCAAAAAATTCTGTAATTAAAACAGAATATACATTTTGTTCTGATTCGAAAAGTTGGCAAATTTTTTATGTCTTTAAAGGCATCTTTTAAAATTCAATTTAGATTATGACTGCCCTATGGACAATGTAAGTACATGAAGCTTTTCTGTTGGATGTCTTACATCAATTTCCAATTTCCTTTCACACCATTGTATGTCTTACTTATTATTGCTGTTACCATCGTTACTCGCGACATTTCGTTAATTCCAAACCTTACTAGTGTTGTTGCTTCGTAATTTGATAATAATAGCCAGTATACTTCGTATACGAGAAAGTAATAGCCGGTTTATTTCGATACGAAAAAAATAGATACGTTTTTTTCTACTTTATCGAGAAGTTCGGGAATTTGGGGCACTTTCCTGGTTGTCCTGTTTGTAGTTACTGTCCTTATCAGACTACCTGCTAACTAAGAACTTTAAAGAATATAATTTTTTACTGCCCGCAGCCGTTCCATATATTATAAATAAATATCTGCTAGAGTATATATATTAGATTCCATCAATTTTACTTTGGTAGAGAGAAGATTATTCAAACCAGTTAATTTTTAATCTTGCATACAATCAATGCAAAGGATTTTTATTTTTTTCATTCAATATTTGAGGGATAAAAATTGCTCGTTGCTGATATATGGTGGTTTTGAAAATGACTGAATTGAACGCCTTTGATTTTTGTTAAAGGCTAAGGAAACGTATAAGGTTTTCATCACTAATAAATTATGTCTATATCTGTATCATCTGAATTTAAAAGGCACTAAAGAGATATGATCTGGAATTGTTTAATTTTAAGATTTATTTCATGATCCGTGGGAATTTTTTTTGAATCATTAAGCTATCGGGGTTTATAAATACTTTTTATCAGTTTTAGATTAATTTGTAGTATAAAAAATGTCAATGTATGAACAAGTAGTCAAGATATGAACTACTTGTTCATACCTAGCATTCATTTTATTTACAGAATTTTTAAAGTGGGGGTGGGGAAGAAACTGCACTTTTGTAATAAGAAATGCTTTTTCAAACTAACATTTATAATAAAGCTTCATTTGTCATTGGAGAATAAATGTTCTTTTTTATTCAGCATCACAAAATACATAACCAAGAAAAATTGTACACATAGTAACACAAATATAATACAAAATTTGTACATAGTGCTAGCTGTTCTTAAAATTCTAATGAATGAATAATAGAACACAATTAACTAGAAATTTTTTTAAATACTCAGAAGTTTTGAACGCTTGTAATACTAATTTTTTTTTTTGTGTGTGTATCTGTTTTTAGATATCCATTGAAGAATGTTTATGAATGAATGTTGATTTATTCATTCGTGTTCAAAATATTTAATATTAATCTAGTTTAATATTCATTGGATATGATTTTATTTGATCAATTCTCTTGTTTTCTGTAAGTACGCTGGCAGACAAAAGAGCTTTATTGCTAAAACTTTCAAGAAAGTAAATAAATATCTTAATCAGATTTCTTATGCATAACTACTTTATATAATTCGAATTAATTACTTAAAATGTTAAAGAAAGTTAGATAGGCCCACGAAATACAAATTTTTGTATGAGAAGAAGCTTGTCTTTGAATTTATTTTGGATGAAGAAATGACAAAATTTGCTTGCAAATTAATGTTTAGAATTTTTCTTAGAAAGTTTTGTTTGCAAACTTCGATTAACTTCAGGAAATAAGGCTTTCTTAGTTAATAGCTGTGTAAGTAATGTTTAATAATTTTTTTCTGATATACTTTAAATGGTTTCAAATTTTAAAAGCATTGATTCAGCCTCAAAGTAAAGCGATTGTATCCTTGACCAAATTAAAAAAAAAAAGAAGCAGTTTTGATCAAGATTTTGTTTTCTTTTCTTTTGGCATATGAGGTACAATTTACATTATCTATTTTAACCGCGACTTCCCCCATTAAATTTTGAAGTTTAAATCACCAATATCAATTATATATTTTTTCGTATTCCTTATATATTGTCCCTTTTATTATCTTATTTCAACAAATAGTTTTTCCAGTCCCCCCTTCCCCCACACTTTTAGTACTTGCGCTTTCGTTTATGTTATTTATTATCCTTACTGTGTGATGAGAATTACTGGTTTTATCTGGTTCTCAATGGTCATTTGAGCTTCATTGATTTTAATGCATATGTGCGCATTTAAAATCTAACACGAAGATATTTAAAGTTTAGTTCGAATTTAAATCCTTTGTTTACTTACTATAGAGGATTTTGCTCTGAATGAATTGAATTATTTATTTATTCATATGTTAAAATAATAACGAAAGTTGTGGACGTCTATTGAAACTATATGCAAAAGAAAAGGGGAAAAAGAAAGAGAACGATTAAAATTTATAATTTTATAAGTCATGTCTTTGCTTAAATGTGTTTCAGAGTCAGGAACGTAAATAACTTCTGAGAATTTTGTTCAGTAAAATATCAAAAAGTTAAATGTAACATGAAAATTTGCCACAATAATGTATTAAAATAGCAAACAAATATTATTAAATGATTTTTTTTCAAAGTAAAAATCACCTAAAATATGTAATCAAAGAAATAATTTATATAAGAAAATAAATGAGAATTAAAAAAAAATTATTTTCATCAGTATATTGATAATTTGTAATTAAGCGCAACAAGTGTTATAGAAACACAA
Organism: Argiope bruennichi; assembly: GCF_947563725.1. NCBI lineage: Eukaryota > Metazoa > Arthropoda > Arachnida > Araneae > Araneidae > Argiope > Argiope bruennichi. Next base: position 97,046,734 of record NC_079162.1, read on the forward strand.
ATGATTCATAATTGACAATCACCCTCACTTTTGAATATAATAAGGAGTATTTATAAGTACATAGGGAATTTTCATGTATCACATATTTAGTGCATACCTAAAAAGAAAAACCATCGAAATAAATTTAAGAGTACATCAGAATCCATTTCATTTATGGTTGAGTGTAATTTATGATTGAATATCTTTTTAATTACACAACTTATTTTTCCACATTAAAAAATGTTTTTTAAAGAGAAAATGGCGCCAGACAAGATTTTGTTGGATAGTTTATATAAAGCTCAGTATAAAGCTTTTCCACCATCATCCAGTGCAAAAATCAGGTTAATATTTATTAATTTCGATAAAGAAAGGCAAATATTAAAAATGAGAAATTTAGTATAATTCATGTTTTAAAAAATTCAGCCATGTATTCATAAAAAAAAAATATGCATTCCAAAAATTCTTTGCAAATGCATCATTATTTTTTTTTACTCCACTTTTCTTTACATCGATGTATTTAAGGAACGCATTAGTCTTAATATTTTTCAAAGAAATGATTGAATTGAAAAGAAACAATTAAGGTATTATTATACATGATTATTGAAAAAGAAGGAGCATGTTTAAAATATTTATTTCTCATGAACGGTAGTAGTTAGAAACAAATGCGATACATCACTGGAAAGTTCAAAGTTTAATTTTTTGCATTTGGATAATACCGGTAAAAGATGCGCTGCTGTTTGCTTGTTACAATGAAACAATCATTGTAAAATGGCGATGCCTCAGAAAAAGGCGCTTTGTGTACTGCATTATACAGAGTGAATCCGTTGTTACATTGCAGCTTGCATTTCGTTGTGAATTCAAGAAAGAGCTACTTAGTCATAAACAAATTTATAGTTGGTGCTATATATTCGTGGAAGACGGTTGCATATGCAAAGGGAAAAGTACAGGTTGAGGGTATTCTAAATGCTTTCAAGAGTGACAATAGGAAATTCACAAGTAGATGTTTTCAATGAAAGCTGTATAGTGTGCTTGAAACATATGTCTGCTTCTTTTCAAGATTAGAAAATTAAGTTGTTGCAACAGTGAGTTCAATAAGACGGAATAAATTATTTCACGCCACGTGTAGAAAGAATTGGATTTCAGATGCTACGTTTCTGAGTAACAATGGAAATCATGTTGAATGCAAAGAATAAAATTTTGGACTTTTTTTGTATCTGATCGTATCGTATGTGCCTCTGTCTATTGTCATTTATTAGATATAATTTTTTTAATTTGCTTCTTTTTGAGTAATTCTGTATAACTTCATCATCTAGTCTTACAAAAAAAAAGCATATAATTATTTCTTTGATATAAGAAAAAAAGTGGATAAAAATATGAATTTTTTTAATTGTTTCATCTCCAAAATATAAATTTATATTCAAATTATATTACTAAAATAGTATTATAAAATGTGTTTAATAAAATGAATATTCGAAGAGCTTAGAGAAAAAAAAAAGTACATTTTAATGACATTTCTCAAAACGATATTCTAATTAAATATCTTTAAAATATTCCAGATGTCTTAATTTTTGAAGAAATTAAATAAAAACTGATGATAAACATTGCGGTTGAATATTAAAAGACAGCAGGGTATGCATTTTATGTTTTGAGCTCTTTTTAGGTAGTTAAAAGTCAATTTTAGTTCAGAAAAACAAAATTCTTATGAAAAATCAGCGCATGCGCATAAAATTTCTAAGAATTAACATTTGACTGGAATTACAAAATCATACAGTTTTGTTCCGAATAAATTTATATAGGAAAATAAGGAAACAGCAATAGAAAAATTAAAATTGAAGACGTCTGGAATATTTTGAAATTTTTATAAATTATATATCATTTTGTATTTAAAAAAAATTATATATCACGTTTTAACGAGTTTTTTTAAAGATATCTGACGTATTTATATTTTAAACATATGCATAAAAAATTCATAACCCTTAGTGAATAATTCACAGTAGTGCATAGTAGAGTCAACGTCCCCTTAACAGCAATTTAATTCTGAATTTTAGCAGGTAATTTAAAACTTTAGAGTCTGTTTAGTAAGGATATATAAAGTTTCTAGTTCTAGAAAAAAGATTTTTTTAAAGTTTTCATTTTTTTTTGTAATTAAAGTAGTGAAATTTGAATACTTCTGTTGTAACAAAGTGATTTAGTTAGAAAGACACTTCAGAACATCCCAATAGTTTTTACATCAATTTGATTTTTTCAAGTGTAATATAATGTTAGACATCAAAAACTTCTTTAGAGTAATACATTCATCTCTGCATGGAAGTTCTTTAATCATCAGGCTTTTGGAATATGTAATAGTTTAAGCCTCCACGGTTAATAGAATATCTATCAAAATGTAATTATAAAGAGTTACTACTGACTAGAATCAGCGATAGCGGAACTGAATGATGATAGAAAGGCTATCTAGTTGCATTTGATGCAAATTTTTCCTAAAAAATCTATAGTGTGCAGGAAACAATATAACTTCACGATCCCTTTATGAAGAGCCTTTTATATGAACTGTGATTTTTTCCTAATAGTAAAATGCATAATTCATGTTTTTACTTGCTTTTATGTAAGGAAAATTACAATTTTTGAACAAGCTTAGTGTGAACTAAAACATTAATCAATAAGGTCATTCCTGCGTTGGTGATCATCTATGAATATCTTTCAGACAATTTGGCATAGCCAAAAATTTACTTATAATAAATGATTTGTAGTTGTGCAAGGGCAATTTTTAAATGTTCTTTAGTCACAGAAGTGATTGAAATGTACTTTAAGAAGAGGAAAAATATCTCGAAGCATAATAAAATGGTAATTCATTTAATCGAGTATCTAAGTTAAATAACAAGAAAGCAAAAGGATTTTTCTTCCTTATTTAAAATAATTCCTTTCTTAAGATAATGAATATTCACAGCACAACTGAGCTATCCGTGATAATTACATATTATACACTTTTTGTCAATGTAGTATATAGTTAAATATTTAATAAAATGCATTTTCTGCTAGTGTTCTGTTAGCAAAAGGAAGTTTTTCCACGAAATAATCAAATAATATTTTTCCCTAACCAAGTCGTTTAAAAAGGAGAAAGAGAAATTTCACCTGAAGCCAACTCAAATATAGATATGAGAAGATGACGAATAAGAGAATATGTTCTCTCTTCCTTGGAGGTTACAAAAATGGTGGCGATTGTGTTGGACATTTCCGATATCTCTTATGGGAGAGGTTGGAGCATGGGCAAGTGATTTCCATTTGTAACTGATTGTATCCGTGCTTTTATCCTGACTACCTGATCATTCAGTCACTCTACATGTCGAAGGTGGCTGGGAATTGATCATTCAGTCACTCTACATGTCGAAGGTGGCTGGGAATTGATCATTCAGTCACTATTTTTTTTTTTTCTTTTTTTTTTGACAATGAAAGTTAAAGTATTTCAATAAGAGTCATTTGAAAATAAAGACTCCGAGTTATGCCTTTCAGCGATGTTCGTTATAACGAGATCGAGAAATCAAAATACACATAAATAGGATGGATGAAGTGTAATTAATTCAACAGATTTATATTATTTCGTCTAAAAATTGTCATCAGGCGTCACTTGGCAGCATTATTGCAGTCAATTATATTTTAAAAACGTAACTTAATTTTATCGATATAAATGCAGTCTAACTTGCCTTAAGTTTTATATAACAACTCTTAAATTTTAAGGTTTATTAATAGCCAGTATTCTAAGCAAACAGAAGCAAATATTAGTAAACTTATTCTGTAATCCAGATATATTGATTTAATGTAAAATCTAGACTAGGCACTTTAAAATTTCTTATAAAACATTTCTGCGTTAATTAGCACTTTTTATTTTGATGTTTTACATTTTTTTAACACAGAGGTTTGCAATACTTTGACAAAATGTATTTTAACTACCTTTGATTTAAATATATTTCTGTAAAGCTAACTGACACGAAACTTTTCAAAAATAATTTTATTTCTTAAGTATAATTATTGAACTTCGATTTAAAAATGCAGTGTTGTTTAAAAATATTTACTTTAATAACATTTTTTAAGTTATAAAAAAAACACATGTTAATTGTTTTTATATTTCTAGGACATACTTTAGTTAATAAGATCGACGAAGTTTGAATACTTGCATTAACAATAGTTATTAATCGGACAGAAAGGTAGAAACATTTGGGCTATACTTTAGCATATATGTATTTTTCACAGTGTAAGTGCAAAAATTTAAATAAATTACTTGCCACGTTGTGCATTTATAAAAAGATATATAGGCACTGAATAAGACCAAAATATGGCATTTGCAGTTGTGTAAATTGTCATAAAAACAGTTGTGTCTAAAAACTAAGACCGGCATAAACAGACTTTTGATACAAAACATGCAACTTCAGCAAAAACGGCATTATAGCGGCAGAAATGTACAAAATAAAGGAATCAAATTAAAAATAAAGCTTTTCGTACAAAATTTAAACATTCCGCTGTTTTCATGGAACACATATAATGTAGCGAAAAAGACAAACATTTCAACAGTCTCATTTCATCCACATGCGGTACGTAAATATTGACAAATGTGATGGCATATCAAAGTTTGAGTTGATTAGCATCACGATTAGATTATCACAGTCATAAGGCATAATGTCTCTACTTCGTCAGAACTGTACTAGCAATAACTTTTCAGTGCCTTAACAAATAAAACTCTTCAATGCTATTTTAATTGTTTTTTGCATTACAATGAACAAACAAATCTGAAGGTAAAAGATTGCTCAAGATGCTAGTCTAAAAACATTTGTCCTGTGAACATAGACTAAATTGTTTCCTCCTCTATCTTATTTTTATTATATTTAATATCTGTCAGATTTCTTCATAGCTGCATTAAAGTAGACAGCTGTTACAATAACATGCGTTATAAATCAACTATAAATAATGTTGCAAATCTTCTGTCTTAGTTGCAGATAAGTACTTTGTGTTTTCTCTAATGCTACGGCAGATCTGACATATTTCATGTGAAGAAGCTTCTTGAGGAACGTAATATGGACGTAACGTTTCGACACCAGATTTATATCTACTATTAACATAAAATATTTTAAAACCAAAAAAAGCAACGAATTTTCGTTTCTCCCTCTGGAATCGGAGGATCAGTTAACTGTCTCAACCTTTACTCCGTTTTCTTTTGTGTGAGTGACAACAGTGTCTATTTTATCCAGATCTCTCTCCTCACTTTTTGGAGGGGAAGACTGCGCCGATTTTGAGCCTCTTCGAGATTTAACTGAACTTCCCCTTCTCCGACTATCCGGGGTATCAGATTTTTCACTTAAAATGTCCTCTTCCATCAATATATTGGCGTCAAGTCCTATTGTCGTTCCAATACGAAGTTTTGCCATTTCAAAGGTAGCAGATAATTTTTCTTGAACGACATTAATGCACATAGATGTAAGAGCTAGACCAAAAAGTAAATATATAAAGGTTGCCATCATGTACATCTGGTGCTTAGGGACATAATCTCCGAAACCTATGGTACTCATGGATATGAAGACGAAATAAAAAGATTCAAAAAAAGTCCAAGGCTCCCAGAGAGTGAATATAAAAGCTCCCATCATCATGTAAGTAAGCAGAAGAAGAATTGCTAATGAAACAGGCAAATTGAATTCGTCATCAACGTCTTCATCGGTTGGTTGGATAACCAAATCTTTCACTTCTTTTTCACCTACTTCTTTTTCTTCCGTTTTCTTCTTTTCGCCCTTCTTCGGTGACTTTTCACTCGATTTGCTTTCATTGTCCGAAAGTTTACCTCCGTCAGATTCAATGTCTTTTTCTGGAGGAGGCTCTTCAATTTTCTTTGCTCGTCCTTGATACGGATATGGCATTTTATTCCAAGCCACAGACATATACTGTAAGAAAAAAAATCATATTTATATTAATTTTGCTTACGAAATTAAGTTTATAGCATATGTATAAGACACGGGAAATTTATTTTGATATAAGAATCATTTAATTTATGTTTGAGAACAAAATTTCGTTGCTTTAATTTTTCCCATTTCTAAAATGTAACAATTTTAGATAGCCATATGTTAAATGCGTACATGGTAGAGCTTGAAAATTCTGTATTACTAAAAATATAGACAGAATAATTAGAGAAAAAAATTGCTTTAATTCTGAGCACTGGTATGGAAAATGCATCTCTCCCTATTTTTTTTTTCCAGCAAAATCTATTAAAGATAACTTTTTCCCATTGAAAATTTATATAACTTAGAATCTAAATTTTATAATTTCTAGAGAATGTATTATTTTTTTATTTGTTTCCAAGTAAAATAATTGCTGAGAAAACAAACATTAGACCCGTTAAGGAAATTGAAAATAATGATAAACTGAAAATCTAAACAGGAGGAAACCCTAAATAACCAGGATACTCTATTCTAGTTGTGCTTATAACTAAAAGGGATAAAACTATGAATAGGGTTTCATTGAAATTTTCGTTCATGAATTTTTACTAGTATTTCTGGAAATGCTTCATATAAACTAGAAAATAGTATATGCAGAATAAAGTTCAAGTTACGTTTCTTTTTTACGTTTTTCATTGTTTAAGACTTTTTTTTAAAAGTAATTTATGTTAATTTATATACGATATAGTATTTTTGTATCATAAGAAAAACATTGCTTTTCTTTCCGTATTATTAATACAGGCATATGTAAATTTACATTTCACATATGCTTATTTCTTATTTTCGAAAAATGAAGCCTTTCTAGATAGACCGTCTTCATTTTTAACATAATGATATTTTTTGAAATAAGGTTAATAATTAAAATCTTCCGAGTGATTATAGTTCTGAATCCAAAATTAGCTTCAACTTAAATTCTCTGTCAACTTTTATCAACAGTATTTCCGTTAATATGAAAAGTGGTGAGAGATGGGCGATTAAATTTTGCAGACAGTCATTCAAACTGGTCAATTATCTGGTAGGCTAAGAGTACCCATCTCTGCCGAATCTTCTTACATTCCTTATTTGCCTTACAAATTCGTGATATTTATATCGATTTGGTAAATTTTGGTATTTGATGTTTACAACTTTCCAAAAAGTAAAGTAAAATATAATTTTATTAAAAGCATGTAACATCATTTTATACCTCAATGTGGAACTCAAAGCAATCTTGTTTTTCAATATTTTTTTCCCAATGGCAATTAAATAAATTATGTATTTTGTGTTTTATTCTCTTTAATATATTCATAAATATTTATTTTTAAAAGGATTAATATAAGTGAAGTGTACCGTTTTAATAGAGTTTCAAATATTTCGATTTCGGATTGAATAGAAATGAAGGATAAATATTCATATTCCCAACAAGCTTTGAAAATCAGATCTGTGCAAAATACTATTACGTTAAGAAATGTTCGGGAATTATTTTTTACTGAAGAATGAGTACAGAGAGAAACTGTTTATTTGGTATTTCCTACGAAATAATAATCCTGTACGACTATACATCTTTATTATCGTTCATACAAAGTTGCAAATGTGGATTACAAACCTCTTTCTGCCACAATTTCCGTTGCCTTCATGACTACTCGGAACGTGAGGATCCCTAAAGGAACAAGCACCTAAAGCAAATTCATAATCCTAGGAAAGTCACATGGGGAAGAGATCAAGAGAGTGAACTTGTTATAAAAATTACAGAGTGTGATATTTTGACAAGAAATTTGCAATCTCGGTCATCAATACAACAAATCTCAGCAACGGTTTTGCCACAGGCAATTTCCAGAATTTGTTTGACAATGGAATTTGCTCAGCTGTTCCTGAACCGAAGGCATTCAAACTCTAGTTTGACTCATTATTGTTTCATCACCATTTGAAAATCGCCATTTGGGAGAAAGATTATCATAGCAATACATCACCATTTGGGAGAAAGATTATCATAGCAATACATCACCATTTGGGAGAAAGATTATCATAGCAATACATCACCATTTGGGAGAAAGATTATCATAGCAATACGCAAAATTTGAGGAGTTTGAGCACTCGAATGTTTTTCGAAATTCAACATCTTCTGCTAGCGGCGGGAAGGTTTAAATTCATGTACTCACACGCTTCAAACTTCGCAAAGACAATTCTGACAAGTCAGCCTAATGAGACATATCGTTTGTTTAGTGGAAAATGACATAATTAATTACTATTTGGAAAATATTTAAAAAGTTCCGAAACTTTTTGAATGTGGTACGGTTTATTGAAATCCTTGAGGAAGGAGCAGTATTCCTATGCGATTAAATAATCGACGACGACGTTCTTCTTATTATCAAGTTATTGTTTCTAGAATTTGTGAAAAGATTTATATATGTCAGGTAAAGGGCTTTAAAATCTTTGAAATCAGAAAAAAAGATGTGCAAACTAATCTGCTATGAGACCCTACTTTGTTAAAATGGAAGTTTATCTTACTTTCTGGTCTCGGTTAATGTAAAATCGTGTCTCAAGTTTCCATATTATTATTGATACTGCTATAATATTACACAAATTAGCGTCTCAGTTCTTTACAAAATGACTTGGGTTTATTAGCAAGCGATGAATATAAATTGGGATTATCTCTTAATTTTTTTTTACAAGAAAAAAGATATTAGTCGATATTGGAAGTTTGTGCTTATAAATAAAATTGTACAGTGACAACAGCAGCATACTTAATGTTTCAAATGCAACATACTTAAGCAAAATATACCATAAAATATATCGGCATTTTGAACGAGTTCAGCAGTTTCAGACTTCACGTAGTTTCTCAGATACAAAGTAAAATAAAATATTTTGGAATGGTAAAAAAAAAAAAAAAAAAAAAAAAAGGGTATTAAATGACAAAAATAAAAACCTGAAGGGAACACAAAAATTACCAAGCAGGATTAAAACTCCACTTTTGAAATGACAATAGAAGAATTACAAAAGAAATCTATGGAAGATTTTATGAATGCAGAAACAAATACAGAAAGACATCAAAATAGTAAAATGTCAATTTGGAGAACTTATATGAATATAATCTTTTTTGTATTATATATATCATTCCTATAATTTTTAATAAACCAGAGGTACAATTAATTTAAGTGTGGATGGCTCATACTGACCCTCAAATAGTTCCTGACGTATTACAGAACAGAAAACGATATTTTTGTGATCTAACATTTTCTGTGAGAAGTGGATTACTCTTGAAACAAGGTTGCAATGGCGTAAATTTGTTGTCTGTCCAAATCTGTCATCCGTCGATTAGATTTTGGAAACGAAAGGAACTTTAGGAACGAAGTGTTGGTCTTTAAACTGATCTGTGCGGAAAACAGTCACTGGTAATATCGTGAAGAATGGTTATTTAGTCTTTTAAAAAGCCTTCTTAATTTCCTTGCTTTGGTCTTTAAAACCTATCCGTCGCAGAATTAGATCTTCAGAACTTTTGAAAAGTGATATATTTTTTATGTTACTGAGAAACAGATACTTTTCTTTCGTTCTTAAAAAATGTATTTTAGATTATTTCAACTTTTTACCTTTATTTCTTAAACTAGGCTAAGATAATTCTTTACAGCCCTATTATATTGGAGATTCATAAGTTTTTACGACACGGTTTTGAAGCATTAAATATTTCTAAATTGAAATTCTAAAAACATTAAATTGCTTTGTATATTTCAAATAATTGACATATTCAGTATAAGAGAAAAACTGACTACATGAAACTGAATACTATTTGACAGAATTATTTCTGTGGTGTAGAAAAATATTATGAACAAAGAGCATAATGTTTAGATCTAAAATCGTTTTCTGATTTAAGTGAGGTCATTTGAAAGCTGCAACAGCGATTCCTTGCCACTAAGTCGCAAGATATACTTGTAAAGTTGTTTTACACTCGACTTTCTCACATATTTCTTGAATATAGCGCTTTTAAATCTGAACTCCATCGCATAGTGAAGATAAATGAGCATGTATTTTGGCACTGTCCTCTTCCAATTGAACGATGGGCCAAAATTTGACACATTTCAATGTGGAGTAAAAGTCCCATAATAAAATTCATATCAATAATCAATTTTAAATTATTAACATGAATTAGCATTTTTAACTTTAAAACGCAAAACACTGTCCAGTGCTGCATTGTAAAATTATCGCATTCACATATAAATAATCAGACTGACAGCTCAACAATCTGAGGGTGAAGCGAGTCCAAATTTTGATAAATGTCTACAGTATTGACGATGAAGCCGAATGACAAATTTGTTGCACGATCAGACTACCTGATGACATATTTCATCTATAATTTCGTAGAAATTTACAGTTATAGAGAAAAGATGAAATACCAAGTTTCATCTTCGTTGCTCATTACGTTTTTGAATTGTTGTGGCCAAGGTATGACTCTAAATAGATTTATTCCGACTTGATATGTTCTAAAACGTGCAGTTTCGTCGAAACCTCGAGATCGAATTCGTTGACAATTACAATATTTTTGCTTTGTACAGTTCGTAAACGAGGAATAAAAATGTTGAACTGAATGAAAGTGAATATTAATACAATATTTAATCTTAGCCTTTTAATCGCGTAATTAACTTATATTCAACTCGTTTGGCATTGAAATATTTCCTCATAACTGTTTAGCAGGTTTAGTAGTAAAGAAAATGTAGTTTTAAGAACGTTAAATTAAATATGAACATTTAAAATTTAATAATTCCGTCTTCTGCTTAGAAAATGTTGTCTTGATGTCGTTCTTTTGATCGTTATGATTATTTTTCACAATAAAATTGAATATTTTATAGAAATGGTGTTTCGTATTGTAATGCGCACACTAAATTCATGCACCGAAATCAGACTTTAAAACATTTGCCTTACAAATTTTCGTTTCAAGATAAATAATTCCAGTAAGAATTAAGATGAAGATTTCTTTTTCAATTGCAATAATAATAACAAATATTGAGTTTGTAATATTATAATTATTATATTATTTCAGTGAAAATCTAAAACACATTGTAAGCTAGCTTACTTGAATTGGAACAGCTGTTGCTCTCCTGCCTATTTTTCTTGCTTTTCGGAACTTCCCGGTGCGGCAAAACAGTTTGATATAAAAAAACACTGCCTTGATCCATCGGGTGAAAAGTTTACCTAGATCAGCCAGGACCATAAGAAGAAATGGAATACCAATGAAAGCATAGACGATTGTTATTGCCTGTCCCGCTACAGTAGCCGGAGCAATGTGTCCATAACCTAAAAGAAAATGGTTTGATCAGCTCAATTCTAGAGAAAGGGGGATATTTTTTTAAAAAATTCTTCGAAAATTTATAAACTCATATATTGTTTATTACAGAGGCTGTAGTAAAATCCTTCATAACACGCACTAAATTAACCGCCAGTATAGAAATAGTGATTCTTTAGAACATATAAACCAAAATCCGAAGACAATGAAATTAAAAAAAAAATAATGGATTAGAGGAGAGGAGGTATAATTTTGAGTCTATTTCGCCTCATTCATATTCTTTTTGATGACGGTGAAATATTTTTAAGATGTAAAGAGTGTGCCAAAATTAACGGAAGATTTGAATTTGCTACCATTCGTGCAGTTAAGTGTTGGCAACTCTATAAAAATACCATTTGACAGTTGATAACTTTGGGTTAAAAATGGAGCGTTATACGATAGAATAACGTGTTAACGCAATATCTGAATTAAATAAAAAACATCGTTTTCTTTAAATTGCTATATTTTTATTGAATCGTATAGTACACAGGATGGGGTTATGCATGGAATAACACATAGTGCAAATAGCCTCCATGGCTTTGCTGGCCCATACGCAATCTTTTGTAGAAATATTCCATGGCCATTTTGTTTAAATGTGGCTGAATTTCGTGGATGCAGCATTGAATTTCCTCTTTCAATGCATGTGCGCTTTGTGGGATTGTTGGCATACACCTTTGATTTCAAATAACCCAATAAAAAGACATCCAATGGTATTAAATCACACGATCTAGGGAATTAATTCTCAAATCTTCGAACTGTGACCGTCAGACTTTCATTATTTTTGAAATGTTGTTCAACAATGAAAACATTATTCTATCATGTAACGCTCCATTTTTACTAACTATCAGCTGTCAAATGGTTCTTTTTTTAAATAGGGTTGCCAACACTTTACTGCATGAATGGTGGCAAATTCAAATCTTGCGTTAATTTTGGGACATCCTTTATTAAAAAAGGAAATAGATGATGAGGAGAGAAATGAAAGCAGGAAAGTTGTGTGAAAGGAAGCAGACGAAGGGACGTAGCTTTTCATAAAATTTGTCGCGTGATTTCCATCTGTGTTAATAAATGATGCCATGAAGCTTTACTTTGTACTCAATGGACTTTTAAAATGTTGTTTAATTTTGCTTTCTGAAATCTAAAACTATGTGTATGAATTTTAAATAATCTGTACGATATTCGATATATATAGTTTTGGATAGATATATCGAAAAACGTATGCTACATATGACAACACAAATATGAAAAGGAAATTTCCAGAAGCACATATTCAGTTACTCAGAAAAATTCATCCGGCATCGATGAGATCCCATTGTTGTCATCTAAGAGATTTTACGATATTAGGCTTTTGGACAAAAACTATGCATGAGAGAAAAGTTTGATAAATTATTTATTAATTAATCCACAACATTTTGATTAATTATCTATAAATTATTCATTGATGATGCAGCTTTGAAAAAAATGAGATTAGACCGTAGAAGAAGGAACTATTCAATTTTGCTCACTGTTTTATTCGGTAAAAAGCAAATGCAAAGGCACATGTTGTGCATGTGAATTTTTTCTAGGATAAGTTGTTTTCGGTAAGAAGCATGCCTTGACCTAAGCGAAAGCAGGGTTGCAATTTTATGGCAATATCAAATGAATTTAGATTCGTGCATGAAATATTAATTTATTAAAGCTTGAGATATTTTTTTAAGTTTGCCACAGTTATTTTGAAATGTTTTTCTGTTTCTCTTTCCTTTTGAAAAAATTTTCTAACAAGAGGTTTGTACGAAAGTTATTACTTATCTGTTAATTTATAGTATCCCGTCGATTTGTCCATTAGATTATGGAATGATTATGTTTTTATTTCTTATCGGCAGGAATATGAAGCACACAAGGTATTACGCTTATGAAAGGTCACGCAATACTGTAATTCTATCCATTTCTAGAAAATTAATCTTTCAGATGGAGCACTTCCAGTGAATTTCTTAAAGACAAGAGATAACATGCTTCAGCATTACAATCTCATTTGATTCAAAAATGATATCAGAATTACTTCGTTGATTAAGTTTTTTCAGTTGATAACATTTACTTGCTTCATGACAGATTCGTAGAATTTCAGTTTATAGATCCAAGCTTTGTTATGATTTATGCTGTTATTGAAGTTCTACAATTGAAAAGATATACCTATCGTTCATTCAGTTATAAAAATTATAACTGCCAGTTCTTCAATTTTTTTTGAAAATTACACCAATCAAGACACTAACTTCTTCAAAAATTCTAAATGATTGCTCGGAAAAGAATGATAAAATGTCTAATTTAATTTAAATACTCAACCCTCTAGCATTTTATCTAATTCACACTCGACTGGCTAAATTGCACCTACTTTCCAATGATTTTAGGAGAATATTGTTGTCATCAAAATATCTTTTGCGTTGCTTGAATGCAATTATTTTTTGGAGATATATAACATCTTTTGTAGTAATAGGAAGTATCCCTTTAATTTTAGGATTCACCAATTCATTTAATAAAATTTGTCTTTTTCTTTTGTGATTCCTTCCTCTCACTCCGACCAAAAGAAGAAAGGACGGAAAAAGCATGATTTTTTTGCTGTTTCACTATATATATTTTTAAATTTCATTTCTGTGTTGTTTCATCATGTATCCGTATGACGAAGCTTCTCGCAGCTTCCTACATACTGAGAATTATATTTACTTAAGGTACGTAACTACGTTTTGGATGAATTTTTTGAAAAGCGTTCGAAAATAGTTATATTTTTAAATATTTGGAGAAAAAAGATTGAAAAAAACATCTATGAAATCAAAATATAATTGTTAAGTGGCAAATATTTAAAAAAAAAATTGAGAAAAAGGGCTTTTTTGGACTAAAAAGTGGTACAAAACAAAAATCTTCTAGTTTAGAGGTTAATCAAATTATTTGCTTAAACCTCTACAGAAAGCTTAAGAAATATATTATCTAGTTCGTGAACTAAAAGATAAGCTGTATTTCTATCCATTCTTTAAATATTGGGGTTTAACCGATAAATACGAAATTTACAACTTTTTTTCCCATTGTGAGGTACTAAAAACAACTATAAAATATTTCTAAATAATTAGATTACTTATTCTCTAATTCAGCAACTGCAGAACATGTTGAAAAATTATTACACCAAATTTGAACAAAAACTTTGCATTAGATTTTAATTTATGAAGCTTTTCGTAAGAAAATTTTGCCATATTCTATATTTAAGAAAATAGTATTTAAGGACGCAAAATACCATTAAAACGTATGTAAATGCGAATATAAAAATCAGTGTAACTTCCCAAAAAATAGACTTAGAAACAAAGTTCTAATGTTTTTATCAAAAAACCTGTTTAAATATTAAGAATATTTAATAAAAAAATTCATAATTTCGCAAAAAAATCGACATTTTAATGTAGATACCTACTTTAAAAAATTGCATAAATTAAGAAGAACCAGATTTAATCATATAATTGAAAAGTTTTGTAAGTTGATTTTCGAAATTTGAATTTATGAGTCACAAAAGATAGGCTAGAGGGCAGAGCATAACGCCGTAACATGGAGACAGAAGATTTTTTCCCCCTCTAAAAGACAAAACATTTTCAAAATTTGATGCAGTATTTTCTTGATCATTATCCAAGTCATAAAAACAGTTTTTCTTTAAACACAAATTGTTCATTAATGACTTGAAAAAGTTTTTTTAGAGAAACATTCAGTTTTATTTGCATTCCGAAAACAGAAAACTAGAATAACACGTGTCAATAAAGCTTGTTGACATGTGATGATTGAAAAAAAAAATTCTACCCACGTTGCAATTCAATTACAGCTGGAGACTATTTTTGATTCCACCTGATTATATCTTAACACGATTCTGAGTCTACCAAATGTTAATGTGAAGATAATTATGTCAAACTACTTAGAAGTGCTGATTAAGTCTCAATGAAAATATTTTTGGCAGTTCTACCAGTCAAGTGATAAAAATGTACATAGTAGATGACAAAGATAATTCGCTTTCTTTCATCAAGTATGTTTTTAACAATTTTTTTTTCACTCCAAAAGCATTTCGACATTTTAGAAAAACACACCGATTTAGCTTTTTAAATAAGACTTGAACATTAAAAACACTCATTGATAACATTTTTATATACGAATGAGATGCATTTAGCGTATACCTTTGTATATTAAGCCAGTTTTAGCGAAAATATCAAGGCAAAAATTAATTTTAATTTTTTTTTTGCTGTGAGATTTTTTATAAGATTTTGAAGAGTATTAATTAGGAAAGGGAAAATTAACGTTATTTCAAATACTTTTTAATATTAAGTAACGAGCAGATCGAAGTATTAACTTATTCTTCCATGGTTCTACTAATATTGTCCTATGCCATCTCCATATTGTTTTTATCTGTTGCAACAGAGAAGAAAGGTAATTAATATTTACCCGACTTCCTACTATTAACAATGCAAATAGCTATTTATAAAAAGGTATTATGCCATTTTTAATTGAATTTCTCTAACTAGATATCATTTCTTATTTAAGTTTGTCATTTTTTTATTTTATTTTTTTATGATATGGCGATTTACAGGAACAAACGAAACTAAACGTAGATCTCCCCATAATCAAAGTTTCGATGGAAGAATATCTTATTTCTTTTTTAAAATAGTTCTGAATTAATTATGTTTCGTTTTTTCAAACAATTCCGTGCTCAGATGGCAAAACGTTACCATTCACTTTTCCTTTGACAGACTTTTTCGTTTTCCAGAGTCTGTTCATTAATGTTTCGAAGGTGCAATGTCGCAATTTACACTGGTAACGCTTTAGCTCATAAAATAACTTAATTGATTTTTCTTGACATCTCGAATCTTAAAATTGTTAAAAGTTTTAAATTGATAAATTTTTATCAAATAGAATTGACTTGTAACATTTTCCCGTATGTTTACGAATTAGTTATTCTCTTTTGCTAATTAACTAAACATGGGTATGTATTCCAAGTGTTATTGTTTATAAAGGGTGGTTTAGAATTTATATGCAAACTAAGAAATGTCGGATTATACTACAAAAAATATTTTTTTATGTACAGGAATGTATAAAAAAGCATATTATAATAATTACTCAAAACTGCATCCAACAATATGTGATACATGCGGAAAACGTTTGTGAAGCTTTTGCGCATATATTTTCGGATGGTTTCGTTTAGGACTTCATTCCTCAAATATTCGTTAGGGCTGCATATTTGCAAAAAATATCTGGTATCTTTAAAACTATGCCAAACATGTGTTGCTATTATTGGTGATATACATTTCAAGAATGCTGTGGGCAAACATGTCGCGCTTCCGCTCGTTTCTACTTCTTGTGTTTGGATTTGAAGAGGTTAGTTGCATCCTTAAATTCATGTACAAAAAAATGTTTGTTGCGACATTCTTCAAAGTTTTACTTACAGATTTGAATCATTTTGGATATTAATAGTTGCCTTTCTAACTGTAAAATATCAATAAATTTCATTACTTCAACCGAAATCTCTTTGTAAATTTTATTTACAGATAATATTTTTAGAATAAAAATGTAAAGATTTATATCGATATTTTGACTGTGATGATTCATTCCTACACCAAAATTTTAAAACGAATTGCTATTCAGTCTTTTTATAGCATGTGCGGAGCATTTGTCTTAAATCTCTTTAGAAAGGAATTCCAGGATTTCCGTCACGTTGAATTGTTTGGGATATTTGCATACCGTGTGAAACCAGTTACTTGACTAGAAGCCAGGACAAACAAATCTT
Source organism: Argiope bruennichi (assembly GCF_947563725.1). Taxonomy (NCBI): domain Eukaryota; kingdom Metazoa; phylum Arthropoda; class Arachnida; order Araneae; family Araneidae; genus Argiope; species Argiope bruennichi. Next base: position 97,063,751 of record NC_079162.1, read on the forward strand.
TCCCACTGATTAATTGGTTCTCATCGAAATTAGTAGGCGCATATGTTAGTGATAAAATTGATTTGTACTACAGATTCTCTTTGTCTCAATTGGCTTTGGAGAGACATTTTAAGATTTCTTTCACGCATATTTGGTAGAGTTATTTACATGCCATGTGAAATTAGTTATTTGATAAAAAGCCAGGATAAAATAATTCTGACTCACTAATTCATTTGTTTAGCTTCAAGATTAGCATAATATAAATGGTTTGGCTTTCCAGTGAATTTAATTCTGTCTAGTATTTCTCTGCATCATGAGTTTTATTTTAATCAGGACACAAAAAGATTTCTGCGAGCTATTTAAACAGGACAACAGCTTTTATTAACAAAATATATAATTAAAAATTGATTTTTCGAATTCATGAGAGGAAATGTATTTGTGCATTGTGTACGAATTGTTTTATGCTCAGTTTTATAGATAACAGAAATTCGTTTAAGAATTTTTTTCTGAAATTAAAAAAAAAATGTATTAGAAAATTTTAATTTGGATACATTTAAAACACTTTACAGTAGATTCTTTATTCAGTTTTCAATAATTGAGGACACTGAAATTAGTCATAGCTGATATTAATTAAAAATTGTTTTTACTTGAAATTACCAGTTTTTACAATTTTGTTTCCTAATTTTGGTTATTTGAAAGATGAAGTCCAAGATATTTAAGAACGGTTGTACTTACCGTCATTGAACTTAGTGGAGATATTATTTAAAATAACGAGGGACTCCACCAAAAACTAGCCTTTTGAGTTCGGTTCCATATTATTATATTATTAAAGGGTAAATTAATAAAGTAGTTTCCCTTTTTTTCTTTAGGTGAATGTAAAAAAAAGTAATGAAAGGTGTTTATTTTGGCGTCTTTTGAGGCTTATTATCGATATTCATCATACGTAAACCTGCTTATTGATATTTGTACAATTGAACATACGGCCATTTTCCTTCTTGAGGTAAATCCAAGATAAAATGTCATCATCACTATGGATGGCATTTTGTTTTAATTACTACTACTAAATAATATCAGTCCAACAGAGTGTTAATTGATTTTTTAATTTTTTGGTATTTTATTGGAGATAAAATGAAATAATAATCACGCCTTTCCATTTTTGGAATTAATTGTTTCCCTATAATTAACCTTTAATTTCTACACCAGAGAAGGGTAAGCTATGGCCCATGGGCCAGGTACGGCCTGCTTAGAGGTTCTATCCAGCCCACTGCAGAATTTAATATAGTATAGAAACATTTATAGCTTCTAAAGATGCTATATTTAAAGCAAGGTATAGTTTTAGAAGTCCAGTCACAGCTCCGCTCATTACATTAGTGTCAATGAATTTTAAAAATATTTTTTGAATTCTTATTTACCCATTATTATAAATTATACTGGAAGCAAACCAATTTTTTTTCCTGTTTTGGACTCCACCTTAAATAGCTCGTTTATTCCTCAAGTGGATAAGTCATATCACGATTTGGTTTGGTTTAGGCACAAAAGCCATTTTTGGTCATGCTGTGCCAAACACAAGATTTCAGGATACTCATTCTGCACTATGTCAAGAATGTCTTTTTTTTTCTTTGCTGTGCGGAAAAGTACGACTAAAGGAAACATTGAGCTGGATTCTACCCATGCGAATTACCATTATGAAATTATTAGAAGAGTAAAAATCTGGTGAATGCTTTTTTTTTCTCTCTCCAAACTAGCTCTAATCTAGACGCTATCTATTTTCATATTCAAAGGCATGAAAAATACTGAAATATACTATAACATGAATCATATGTTTTGATTTGAGTGTCATTTTAATTAAACTAATTAACATTTTATCGCCTATTACATTATATACAAATAATAAATTATCATTTTTATATTCCCATTAATTTATATCAGATACATCATTTTAACATTAATGGCGCCTGAAGCATGATATTTTTACTCCTCAGTTGTCATCAGGAGCTTAACAAGAGTAATTGGTGCCCATGGTATAATATCTTTTCGATCTTCATCTATTTTAGTTAAAAAAATGATTAGCGTACATTCATGTTTGTCACCAAGGTGCGTCTCTCGAGATTGACGATTAGTATCTATATCACCCCCCCCCCCCTCACTCCTACTTCTTCATGACACGAGTGATTAAAGTACTAAAGAATAAATGCATGTAAGAAAGAAAATGAAGGTTCTATTTGATTCATGTACGGTTTGTAGCTCCAAACGGAAATCAATAAAATTCTAGAGAGGAGAACAGAGACAAAAATTTATTATATAAATGAATTGGTTTTATTAATGAATACACATTCATGGATAAACGTATCCACTATTACTATTGTACCCTCAGGAGCGAAATTTGTGGAAGCATCGACATATAAAGTCTATCCATTATTTCAAAAATACTTTTCAAGCTATTATAAATTTAGCATGTTGCAATTTTTTAGTGTTCATAACTCGTGCGTAAGTTCTCAAAAATATACTAATTACCTGGATATTAAGATCTTTCATCTTCAAAACAAGATGACTAAATATTTTGGTTTTTAAAAAGATATTTTATGTTTTATAGTTTGAAAGATTAGAGTGAAAGGAATTCAGGAAAGGAAAAAAACATTTTTTTCAAACTTTTCATAAATGCTTATCGGCTTATGAAATGAATATATATATTTCATATTTTTTATTCTTTTCAAATAAATGAAAACAGTTGTTTATAAATTAATAAAATTATTAATTAATTTCCAGCTTTTTTTTATTAAAAGGGTTTCGTATAGCATATCAAAAGTGTGATCCATGACCAATGTATCCATTCATAAAATTGTCAAGATTTAACTTTTCTTTTCCCTCGTTAAATTTTACAAATTTAAATTAATTGACGCTTAAAAAATCCACATTTAATCAAAAAAAATATTGTTCGGCAAATTTCTCAAAATGAGTCTTGTATGATAGTTCAACGGTTGTTATATTCTTCAAATATATTTGCATAAGATGCTTGTCTCTGAAAGTATTCCCCTCACTAAAACTTACAAATTTTATATTATCTAAAATTATCCCTTCCCATAAAGTAGTTTAAAGAGCAAAAAAAAAAAAAAAAAAAAAAAAAAAAAAAAAAAAAAAACCCAGTTCCAACAACAGATTAAAATTTGGCTTTCGTCACAGCGCTTTCTCCTGCGATTCTTCGAATATATATACGCGATAAGAGGTTTGTCTAGCCTTGCTCATCTACAGTTACCATTTCCCTTCGATTCTATTCCAGCGTTTCCCCAAATCCCATTTTTTCCCCTTGGAGACGAAATTGGCACATGGACCCAAGTGGCCCCTTCTGACTGCAAGCTCAGCAGAGTGCGCAAAACGTACGCTTTACTGTTCCTTTAAATTTCTTTTGCATTTCGTAGAAATATGAAAATCATGCCAAATTCAAATATAGAAATGGGACAAACAATGTTTTGAATCGAAAAAAACAATCTTCATTTGTTATAGAAAATTAAGTTCATTTCGAGTTCGTAGTTAAAAGAAGTTTAAAAGTAAAATGGATTTTTTTTCCCTCTGACATTTGGCATCTTTCCTTTGTTACTGACTTCTTATTTCGGGATAAATTTATCTCTTGTAATTAATTGCTTTGTGAACTGACCCTGTGGAAATGTCTATAAGTCTAAATTTTACAAATCACTTATTTCTACTTGCATTGAGGAACAATTCTAATCTTGGGAAAAAGTTTCATATGCAAAAGTTGGAATATTTCCAAATTTAGCAATCAAATTGTCAGCCTAATGTCGCATAAAACTATCTGAGAAAGCTTTCCTTGATGTTATGTTGAAGAAATATTTTTAGGATTTAGGAAGTAATTCCATTGAACGTTGCTTCCATACTGTGGAAAGATGATTTTTTTTTAACAACGTGATATAAAATGTGAATATTGCGTTTAAAAATCTAACCAAAAATGAGCAAAAATGCATTCCTAAAAACCTTCCTAAAAATTTACATATGCTGATCTGGTAGATTTCACAAATATTCGATAGGAGAATACAGATTACTATCACATCTCTACTAATAATAAAAATGGATGTGTGTGTCTCTCTGCTGTGTATGTGTGTGTGTGTGTGGGGGGGGGGTTGGAGCTCTATACACCGAACAGTTTGATCTAGAGTTACTAAACTTGGCACATATTTATTTTGGAGGATGGAAATATGCAACTACGAGCGATTTTTTCAAAATTTTATTTAAAAAATTAAACGAAATTTTACGCTTTCTCGCGATAATTTTCGGAAATATTACAGCAAAAAATAATTTTTCATCTTAAAATTCAAAAAATATCTTTTCAATTGTCCCAATTTTTTGCTGCTGAATTTTTCTATTTTTAGTTCATTTAAAGACAATTTAAGCTTTTATACTTCATTGTTGAAGCTAAAAACAAATCATTTTTATTGTTGCTACTAATATTTCATTCTGGCTTTTTTCTCCATTGTTTTGATAAAAATGAACATAATTTTTGAAATTTTGTTGCATTTACACTTAAGGTTTAGTTTGAGAATCAAGCAACAGCGAAAATGTTTTGAAGTGCGCCCATTTTTAAACACTATTTCTCTTTACGCGATGTAATTGGACGAACAAAGATACAGACAGAAAATTACAGAAATGCATAGCACAATGAGCAGAATGAGCATTACTATTAACTGACTACTCCAACCCACTCGTAGTCACACGGATAAAATTGAATCACCGGATCACAGTGATAGCAACATTGGAGGGAACTGTGGTTGAATCCTAAGAGCCATTACCGGCCATGGCACAACCCTTCCCCAGGAAAGTGTGTCTGATCATGGATGGGAGGTAGCAAACCCCCAGTTCTTTCTACACCCACCAAGGAAGTGAGAACCAACCTCCATACCGGAAGCTTCTCATCCTCATTTTTGAGATGCCTCCCGTGGGAGAAACAGAATGATATAAGGATTATAAAATAGTACAACCATAAAATAGTATATTACAGTATTATATTTCTTTCAAAATTTAAAGTTTAAAAATATTTGGCTAAAGAAGTATTAAGACCAAGTTATACAAAATATTTATTTTAAATTTTTAGCAACCATGAATTTCACCGAACCAAATAGTTGCCAAAGATGTCTAATCTTACATAAATAAGACTGCAAATTTTTATGTGCCGGCGTCCTGGCATAGGGGTAGCGCGTCTTCCCCGTGATTTGGGCGTCCTGGGTTCGAGTCCCGGTTTGGGCATGGTTGTTCTTCCGTTGTTCTATCTGCGAGATGTGTGAATGTGCCCTCTTGTAAAAAGGGGTTGTGCAAGCGAATGAGTGATGCGTGAGTAGAAAAGTCGTACTCTTGGCCCTAGTTGGCGTTACTATAAAAACAAGAGACGCTCCCCCAACCGGCTTAAAACACTGTCTTTGTAACAGCGGGCTTGTCCATGGCAAGTGCCATAAGAAACAACTTTTTTTTTGTGATTTTATGTAGGTAATTTTGCATCATTAATTTATCAGTTCCTCGTCATAACTGTAAAATAAAACATAAAATACGAAGTATTTGCATTTGATTCATTGAGTGAACAGTCAAACCAGGATCTAACATTCGATATTATATCTATGGACTATATATTATACTATATATAGTCGATATAGACTATATTTCGATATTATATCTAAATGCTGACATACAAAAAATTTAGTTTATCTTGATATATTTGGGAATTAATACATTTACGAAAATAATTACATAAGATTTTCCAGACATTTTACTTTTACACAGGACAGACACATCAATATAATTATTTACAATATAATAACATCTTTATGTACTATGTCATGTACGTCAACTATACATGAAAGAAAAAAGACATCGATGACAATTCTAAGAAACATATAGAGCTGTGTTAAATCTTATTATTGAATATATATCATTTTATATGAGACAAAATAAAAATTTCGATAATTTTAGATTTTTAAATATGTCTTAAAAATAAGACTGCTGTACATTTTCAAATATTATTCGAAAAATTTATAAAAATTTCAAAATAAGAAAATCCTTACATTTGCCAGAATTTTGATTTAGAAATTAAATTACATTGAATATTTTTGATAATTTATGTTTAGAATTTAATTATGGTAATTTAAGTCGCATTTAGAATTTTATGCACAAATGAATATCTTAATTACTTTCAAATTAGTCAAGGTTTGTTTCATTCTTAACCTTTTTAAATAATTATTAAATTTCATAACATCCATTAATTAATCTATATTATGGCAATCTTTTAAATTTGACACACATTTCCTTTCGAATAATTTCTAAAATCTTATGTTTCCAGAAATAAAATCATTAATCAGAGCAGGCACATCAAGCACACGAGGATGTTTCTTTCGACAGATGATTCAGAAATTGGCTTTATTTCTCCTAGTTAGTGGTATAGTGGAAAACGGAAGTTTATTAGGTATTCCTGTCAGTAACTTATTTACAAAACTTAGAGTCATTGTAAATTCATCAGGTCTTTACAAAGCGCAACGTAATTTATCACTCTACAAACTTTCTTCCATTGTTCCAGTGCTGACTAGCAATGAATTTAACATCACTACAGCGACAACCACTTTAGTACTGTCACTGTAATAATGCTTATTATATCCTTAACACTGGTGCTTACGTATTCCAGCAGATGTATGGAATTACGTAGATGAATCTTGTTTTTACTATATTTATTTCACAATTTCTTTAGCCGTTCTAGGTCTAGCCCTTTCATTATATAAAGTTTTACTTTATATAAAGGTAATGAGTTTTTTTAAAATAATTTCTTTTTCCCATTTTACCACTTAATCATTAATTATTTCAAGTAGTGTCCGAAATTTACAAGAAACATAAGACAAAAGTACCAGCTTGAGGGACAGTGATAATCGTGCAATGTTGAGTTCTACGGGTTTTTTTTTCATTTCTATAACATTATGAGTCAAAGATTTTACTAAAAGTTGCAAGCATTTATATGCATCGAACCAAGATCTGTGGCATAAACGTAGGAATGGAAATGCTGATTTCTAAATTTAATTTATACCATTAATTGTAATGTTGTGTGTACCAATCATTAATCACATTGGCATTATGCTTTCTCTTTTAATTAATTAGAGGAAACTTAGACCTATTACTTAATTAGAGGAAACTTAGACCTATTACTTAATTAGAGGAAACTTAGACCTATTACTTAATTAGAGGAAACTTAGACCTATTACTTAATTGGAGGAAACTTAGACCTATTACTTAATTGGAGGAAACTTAGACCTATTACTTAATTGGAGGAAACTGTTTTAGAAATATACCATCTCTTTCATTCAGTCACGATTCTATAGAACACCTTAGAATTTACGGATTAGCAGCCATTTTGTATTGGATAGTAACACTTATAAACATTTTTAGATTATAAATTTAAAAATACGGTTATCTGATGCACAGATAGCGTTCGGACATTAAAGTTTAGGAAATAAAATTATTTCTCAAATAAGAGAGTTACGGCAAGAGTGTCATCCAAGGAAAATTTACGAGCAGAAGTTGATATATCGTTATTAATATCAAAATATAGAGTAATTTCCACTTGAAATATGATTAATGAATTATATCATCGCTATTAAATCAAAATGTCCAATATCAAAAATCACATGCAACAAAATATACAAAATGTTGATGCAAAAGCTGGGACCACTAACGAGATGTCATTTTCTGGTGACATACAGCAACAATTCATTTACAAGAACTTAACAGCAGATAAAATTCCTTAGTAAATTCAACTTGGGATATTTTGAGATAATAGTAGTGGTACTTAAAGAAGATAATGAGTACACGAATATGTTAGATTTTGAAGAGATCAACAATGATTACATTAACACTACAAATATATTATTTGAGGGGTTTTTTTTGCTATTGAAGATTTTGAAATAACCTTTAGCAAATATAAAAAAGACTGTTTTTCAAGAAATATGGTTAATCCATTAACAATCAGCAAAAGATAGTAAGCCTAGGTTTATTACTAAAATAATATGAAACACTTTTCTGGTAAATGTGGGATTTTTGCATTTTTTGACTGAATTATAGAACATTATTGCTTATGAATTCTGAGCATTTACCTTTACTTTTGTGAATGGAATTTTACTACTCTGAAAGAATATTCATAATTATTAATAATATCCGTTTTTCTCATCTTTTCATTTATACACTTATTTCATTCTTCGATTTAAAGAAATATTCCAACCAAGGGTTTCTATAACACGAAAATTTCTGAATATCTGAAAAAGAATTAAAGGTGATTCCTTCTAGTCCGAAGGATGATAACCTGGCTTGGTTTTAGGTTTGATTTCATCAGCCGTTATATTTTGCGTGTAACGATTTTTATACAACTCAATGTACAGAGAAAAAAATGGTAGACTAAAGTACTGTTAATGCTAATTAAAGTGAAATCGGAAATTCTGCTTTAAAGTTATCCAGAGAAAGCAATTGTTATTTTATTATAATTTAAAAAAGCTAACAAAAGGGATATTTGATCAACAATAAAATTAGTTTGGTTTTTCATTCAAATAAAAAGTAATAATGCGTTTGAAGTACTAAATTAATGAAAAACCGAACGGAAATAAAACTGGTATCACTTATTCATTTTGAATGTTCAAGTGTTATTAACACGATTTTTGTGCGATAATATAGCTTCGGGAAAAGCGATTAACTTTTTTTTGGAGTGCATTTAATGTTCTGGATATGTGAAGGTAGCAAATTTTATGGAATTAATTTATTTTATATTATTCATGATATATACTCCTACAAGATACTGAGATATCATAATACAATTAGTACTAAAACAAATTCAACAAATGCATGATGTTCTGATACATCAGATGTGCTCAAAGAGTTAAATAAAATATTGAAAATTCCTTCTTTTGTGAAGAATTTCTGATCAAGAAGTATGTACCTAATTTGGTAGTTCTATTCCAATAGCCTCTCATAATGCGTTTTGAACAATTTTTGCATTACGCGATTTGCAGAGTTATGAACCTAAAAGCATTGCCATGTTTAAATGTATGCAATGTTTCCAAGTAAACTTAATTAGTCGCATAAATTCGGATACATAAAAATTACTTTTATCTCTTTCCTACAATGGGATTCTCGAGAAATAAACTTATGGGTTAGATTGATAATGCCTCAGAAAAAAATCGCCTTTCTGAACAGAATGCTCTTCTTCCTTTGGGCGCGCATTAATTCTGGCAATGTTTTCGTTATTAGAATACGCTTGAAAAGATTGGAACTAATAATGTTTCTGAGAGTTGCAATTTATAAAGAAAAGGATCTATTTAAATGACGTCTAGGAAGACGAAAGACGACAAGGACTGATAAAGTGGGTGACATTAAGGCTGACAGTTTTTTATTGAAAGGAAAAATAAAAAGGACTGTGTTCTCAACTGTTTTGTGTTTCAGTAATGATTAATATTCTAATGACATTTGATAAAAAAGGAACATCTCTCTCACACACACACAAAAAAAAAAAAAATACCAAGAATAATGGATTCTGGACGATTTAAATGGGGCTAACAGCTTTTGACTACCAGCTTGCTGGCCTAGATTGACTTTTTAGGCTGTTAAATGATTCATATAGAATACATATATACATTTAAAAAAATTCATTTTGTTGCTTGATACGACTTAAAAAATTGAATTGAATCAGTTTCATTCAAATTAAAAAATGTATATATTACGAAATCAAGGAGGAAGTGGAAATCCTACTACAGAGTTAATAATTGAGAAAAATACATATCTGAATGTTTTGATGGATAAGTTTCTTTATATTTAATTAAATTGAATTAAAAATATTTAAAATTAAGGGGGGAATTGTACGGAACTGAAATTGATAAAACTCAAAAATTATCTTAATGATAAGATAATACAAAGGGCCTTTTTATAAGATATTTGTTTCAGAGGATATAAATATTAATTTCCGTAATTAAATCACAGTGATAATCCATCGGATCATTTTTAAGTCTACTTTTTATCTCGATTAAGCTGTCTGTTTGAAATCTGTTTCCTGATTTCTTTTATATCGTCTTTCCTCTGGTTGAACATATCTTTTTGTAACACGCTGAACCTTCTGCAGAAAATTTCTAGTCATATTTTGCACCTCCATTAGTTATTTAAGCGAAGCGTTGAATTCCTTGTAATCGTGAAAACGTTCAACAAAGCAATCTGAAATTCGTACGTTGGTTTGTTTACATTTGTCTACTGCTATTCGACAAAAACAGCGAGTTCTGTGTTACGTACATTAGCATTTTATATATACTGATGTAAAAATTACGACATTTTAATTTACAAAATGTTATTTGGAATCTGTTTCGTTAAAACATTGTTAAATTAAAGAAACTATTTCTCTTGGAAAAGAGAATTAAAAAAAATTGTCTCTTGAGCCAATCAAATAAAGCTTTGTTTAAAATATAAAGATGAACTTCTAAATAAACTGCAATGACAGAGAATTTTCTTGTCACCGTTATCTGATAAGTTAAAATTTTCTCTTATAAAAACAAATTTATATTTGATGAGAATTTACTTTAATACCATTTTAATCGATTTTCAATCTAAACAAACAGGATTTTTTGAATTTATGTTATATGCAATAAAATGAATAGCAATAATAAGAGTAAAACTGATGGATTTATGAATTTATTTTAACCCAATCAATAGGCATCTTAAGGAATCGCCATCCATTGATTGGCTGATATTCCACGAAGCAACCACTGAAATAGTCAAAAATAATGATATTCAAAATTCACAAAATATTCATGTCAAGAATATTTTACTAACTATGACAAATAGAGCCGAGATTCTGTATAAAAATTTAAATTTCGTGACTTTCTTAGCAGTCTGTTTCTGACTCAAACAAAATATAATTATTTACGATATTTAGAGTATTTTCTTGACTAAAAGTAAATTTGTATTTGGGAAAATTTAAAAATTAGCTATTGGGTCACCATTAGAGCGAATACTATATACTTAACTGAGGTTCTGTTTCTTGAGTGATACACGATACATTTCAAGTCATAACGATGTATTTATGATGTAAAGTTTCAAATATTCGGAAGTTTCTTTTCCATTTATTAGTTTTTTTAATGTTCGTTTATTAGTTTAATAATTTAATAAATATTTCTCTCCGTCTTATATATAAATTGACAAAAATTGAAATGTCTAAGAAGAAAACACATTGAAAAACCGCTTGCAAAAGGGATGTTCAAGAATTCAAATAAAATTTAACAATCATGGATATTTCAGAAATTCGACACATAATGAAGCTTTTCTTTGAACACACATTTATTTCATTTTTAAATAGAGAAATCTTAAGTGTTACGTGAACATAAAGCATATTGCGCTGAGTAATATGGATTACAAGAAAATCATCACATATTCTTGTCTTCTTGGAAAGAATCTCTTCACATTATAACGCGATTTTTTCCAGTTTCTTTTAAAACAATTGAAAATATTTATTTTTATCTCCACAAAATTAATTGCTTTTACTGTCTAATCAAAGAATGCATTCTGTTTTTCGAATTCTTTTATATTTCAATTGGTGTGCAAACAAAGATAATATTAGGTGTTAAAATGTAGCCACTTAATTTTTGAAATTTAAATTGCCGTCAATGTCTTCATAACAATTTTCAGATTCCAAAATTCTTTAATTTGATTCATTAATAAGATTTGAATGAAAAAAATTTCGTTTCTGGATTAGCGTAATTGCTATTTTTAAAAGTTAATTCTTGCTTTCAAATTCATTCACGGCCCATAAAGTGTAACTGATCATTTGAAGAAAGATATACAGTCATATCTTTTAACCGATTTTTGTTTTTGCGATCATTTACAACGCGTGATTGCTATTACGATTAAAGATAAAGATGCTACAATTTCTCATATAATCTATTAATAAAATAAATTCCCTCTTGAAGATTTTAAGAGAAAACAGAATATTTGATGCAGAATTTCAAATTCAAATATGTAATAAGGAATAAAATCAAATTTTTAGTGCATTTTATGCAAAACTCTGCCGTTATATTGTTGGAAATTAGAACTTCGCTATTACAAAATAAACTAATTCGAATGCAATTATAATGATTTTTTGGCGTAATATCAAATTTAAAAAGATGTTTCTGGTTGTCTATAAGATATTAATTTAATTGTATTAAAATTAAATAATTGTGAGCAAAAAATATATTTATATAGCTGATACAAACATCATAAATGCTCTCTACATAGTTTTGTTAAAGTGATATGGTCTGTTTCCTGCAATAATATGATTGGACAGTTATTGACTCTTTGATCTTACTTTTTCAATCGATTTTTTTTTAAATTTATCCGTGGGAGAATTGGAAAAAAAATGTTGATAATGTTCCGTCGTAATTAGTAAAGTGATGCTATTTCATACTGAAAGTCAAAAGCAGACATATTTTCAATTTAGTAAGCATTTTAGAATAATATTTTATTCTTTTGAGAAGTGGGTATCCTTAACTTTCATGGTATTAGACAAGCTTTAGAAATTTTTAAAGAACGGATACGTTCTTGTATTTGTTGTATTTATTTGAAAAAAAAAAAAAGATAAATGCGCTTTTAAGATTGTTAACTCTGGGTCAAATGTCAAGTAATATTTCATGATGTATGTATTACGGTAACGGTAAAAGATAAATCTTTGATCACTATAAATACCAAAATTTTGTAAGCTACTGAAGTAAAATGGTTGAACATCCTTAGCCAAGAGTTCTGCAGTTCTTACTAATTAAATGCAGCCAAAATTACATTTTTTCACTCCATTTACCATAACTGAATGGTATATTTTAGGAAGAAGTTAATTTTGGGGATGAGAGGTTGCTGAATAATTAAGCTGATTCTCGCTTTTCTGAAGGGTATAGTAATAAGAGTACGGATTTGTTGAATGCATTGGCGATGACAGAACAGACTTCCTTTGAAAGGAACTGGTGCATGCGCCAGGAATTGCCTCTTTTTCTTTTTTCTTTTTTTTTGCTAACTATAGTATTAGTGTATTATCTCGCAATTTTGTGATTCAGGACACGTATGCCTAGGAAAGGCAGAAGGCGGAGAAAGTTATCATCTGTGGTTACTTATTTATTAAATCCTTCCTCCCCCTGAAAACCCGGTATAACTCAATATGAGGAAAACTGGTTATGTACATGAAAAACGTTTCATACACATAGAAAGTTTTTTTCCAAAGGCAATTTATGAATTTAAATTTTAATGTGTACTGATGCGCTTATTTAATTAACTCAGAGCTTTGAATTGCATGCAGTCAAATCAAGCCATATGATCATTTTCTAAAGTAGGTAATAGTGTATTTCTTATTAAGTATTTCTGCATCTTTTACAACACAATTAAACATCTAAAATACATATCAATCAGTATGAAATAAACTACTTTTTCGTGCCTTTTTTTGTGGGAGAGACGAAGAAATCGCCTTTTAAATTTTGTTCTTTACTTGTAATCTTATTTCATCTATAAAGAAGTACTGCATTATAAATAGGCAATCAGTTCATTTGGGTTGATTTTTTTCTAAGCTTTTTAAGCGAAAGGCAGTTATTGTTGCCCCCACCATATGTCCATTATGGGGATAGATACTAAAATACGGAGCATCATTCAAACTCTGTAACTATGAGGATAACGTTCAGAAGATAGAGCTATTTATAAATTAGACAGGATTTTAGAGACAGGTTCAGTCATCAATAGGCGCACGAAACTGCTAAAAATAGATCTGGCAAACATTTTGAATTCCTAGCAATTCTTTGTCTGCTTCAATTGCTTTGATGTTCTTGTTTACCTTTCGTTTTTCCGCTGTTTAGATTCCTTTACAATTTTTTTCAGGACTTTCAGATAAAATAAAAAACATTTATATTGGCGAAATAAGGTAGATTGAATAGTGCCATTAATTATAACATTACGAAAAAGTAATCTTCAAAGTAAACTGTGAATTCGTTTTAGGTGTAACAGCCAAAGAAAACTTAAGTCATTTTTTACGTCCTGAGGAGATTCGTACCAGTAGAAAGATATGCATTACTTATTATAATGAATAAATTTATAAACTGCTTTAAAATTCCACTGTATTTCTTAAATAAACATCAATGAAAAATAACCTAAATTCTGAAAGAAAAAAAGAATTCTTTGCGAGTATAAAAGTTTCTCGATTGAACAGACGTGTATCTAATTCTCTAAAAACTTTATTTTTAGAGCTAGATACAAGTTATTTTTATGTGTCTTTGAATTTCAGTGTAAGCTTTGCAACGCATAGCAGAAATATTTTCTAATATTTTTTTTATGCAGTTTGTGCTGTCATCTTTTGGCTATAATTGTTTGATGGTGTAGATAGAACTTGATAAATTAGTTGAAAATCACCTAAAGAAAATTTGAGCGTTGGTATTTTTATTTTGTAATTAGATATGATGCAGAGTAAATTTAAACAATACTTCTGATTTAAAAACAATCTTAAATGTATAATGAAAAGGATAAAAGATTGATATCATTCGCCACTTTACAAGACAAATCTGAGCCATTTTATGTATAGAAAAGTTCTTTTTTAGCAGAAAAAAGGGATGGAGACGACAGGGAGAATCAACAAAAATTTAGTTATCTTCTGTTTATGGAGCGCCTATCATCACCAAACTGAAATATTGACATTACGAAGTTTTGGCGGCAACATTCATCATCAAGATTCGATGGTCTGTCTCTTGACCTCTGACAGTTTCTATCTGGGAATCCAGTACTGGAAAAGCACCATTAATTATTCATATTCAATGGCTGTCCTGAGCGACTATTGAGATTTAAGGTCGCATTTATTTTACATTGGAGAATGATTCCATATTATATTTCAAATGATGAAAAATTAAAATGTACAGAATGGGATCTAAAATTTAAACTTGTAAAACTGGAAATACTTAAGTGTCGTGAGTGGGGTGAAGAAATTATATGGACAAAGAATAAGGAATGGTTTGGAATGTCTATGCATAAAAGTAGGTCCAACCTATCAAGACGGATTTCACATGATTCGTGTTGCGCAAAAGATTTATCCGAGAAGCCGCAATACATTATTTTCCCAAGATAATGCAAAATCACAAATAAGCTATAATATTGACCCAGTATTTAGAACATAGATTATTCAGAGTGTTTAATATAATACAATATGATAAGAAAATGTTATAAAATCAAAGGTTGAAAGACATAAAATAGGAGAAAAGGTTTTCAAAGGGAATTCCACATAATGAAATCACTTGGTGTGATGCACAACAAACATGAAATTAACTAATACAATCAAAACACAAAACTAATAAATAAATATCGCAGAAAAACATAAGACCAACCGACAGTTGTCGAAAGAGGGAGAATTATTGGAAAATATGGCTTGATTTCTATTCAAAACTTTTTTTCGTCTGCAAAAAAATCCCTCATCATCATCTTTGTAGAAAGAATTGCTTTGAGATCCCAAGGGTACATACACATGTAAAGAAGAAAATATTAGATGAATATTAAAAGCAAACAAGGAGAATCATAATAGTGTGTACTTGGAAAATTTCAATGAGATACTTCTTTAAAGATGATTTTCTGAATAATATTTACTTCGAATATTAAAGTCAGAAGGAAGCAACAGTAAATTTATATAATTCCGTAATTCATATATGATCCCTATCTGAGACCGAAATTCTTAGTTTAAGAAGTTCTGGATTAAGATAAAGTGTTTGTCATGCCACCAAGCACTTTTTGTATTAAATGAAATGCTAACATAATGGCAGAATAAACATTGATTTTTGTAAATTCTGAAAATTTATATAATTTCTTGCTGGTCTCACCATAGGTTTAAAATCTATTTTTATGCAATAAAGTATTCAAAAAGGCTTACTGTTAAACTGCTGTAATTAAAAAGATACTTCATAGTTGACTTCTGATTTAGGCTGTATTTGCACATTAAAATATAATAAACGCCACTCGTGAGGTAACTCATACGGGGCACATTTGTTTAACTGGACTTATTTATAAATAGGTCTCAATTTTAACAGTGATCTTGAAACAGTTTACTTAGTAAGCATATTAAATCGGAGTAGTCGCAAATTATATCCAAGATGTCATGAAACGCTTAGACAAGGACATAAAAAAAACCCCAACATTCGCGAAAAGGTAGAAAGTGATTCTACCGCCTGCTTAAAGGTGCATCTCAAAATAATCAATCATCCTTTGAACATATCCTAGAATCTAATAAGAGTTTCAGGGGCTTCCAGTTTCTGGAAAACATTTACCAATTCTGAATTACCGATTCGCTAGATGTTTCAATCGGCACAAACATTCTACGCCAATACAACACGATATCCTTTCGTACCAAAAGAAAGACGAGCTTTTATTACGGCATTTCGGTCAGTCATATTCGATATGAAATACTATGGTGGGGTAAACTCTGAAAGGTTTAGGTTTACGAAACTGGCACATAGCGTTATATATATTTCACAGTGAGTACATGTGTTCCAGGGTCAGAGTACATAAGGCTCTTTGTTCCTTTAAAGGTGTTGATATCTTGCTTAGATTAGGCAATCGTGTTTCTGAATTGGCCTAAAAATTTTTTATGTCATTCTGATCACTGTTTTGCTTACTGTGGTCTATATTTTAGAATACAGAGAGTATGGCATTTTTATAAAATTACATCGACTTTTGCATTTTCTTTTATTTCTTTGAATTTAGATGTTTTTGAGTATTCAGTAAGATTTGAAAAATTCTTTTGTTCTATTTTTCATTTTGTGATGGATGATTTGCTTGATTGTGGGTTTGCTTGCGATTTTGTATCAACATTGTAAAAAGAATGCAATCAGTATGTACTAACATTGTTTTAGACTTGCATTTTGCTGTGTGTGCCAACACTCTTTGCTATAGAAAACGAATTACCAGGGTATTCACGTATTTTTCTAAGTACTATCATCCTGAGCTGTTCACTAATTATAGAATCGCTCCAAAGAAAATATCCCATCACTGACCACTCTTTTTCGTTGTTGAATCCTACTAACCAAAATAAGTGAACACGTATTTAAAATTCGTTTCAGCCGTAATTTATTAGTGACATTCTTACTTTTCATTTCATTACCATATTCAAATTTTAGAAAATTATAAAGGATGTATGAATTCTAGCATTTGTTATATTTATTTGCAAAAAGTGAAAAATGCTCTTTCAGGAAAGATAACAGCGGATCAAATGTCTCTTGACATTGCAATAAGGTATGCGTTACAATAGCGATAATGCTCAAATCTGTAAAGACCATATGCAAGATCAATTTTCTATTGGGATCTTGTAAGCTTTTAAAATAATATACCCAAAGATCCTTAGCCGAGTTTTGTCAATTCTTGCAAATCATATGCAACTAAAATATTAAATTTCTTTTAAAGTATTTACCACAACTGTGTGCTACATAAGCGGCTAAACTATCAATGGCTTTTGCGCTTTTTGATGTGCAGCGAATCTGATTTCCCCTCTAGGGCACATTTAGAAGCATTAGAGCTAATTGTTTACCGTTTCTGAAGGCAAAATATAAATGATTATGATAAAGTTTAAAAACAAGCCAGAATCACATAGAATATATGACCAGAAACGTCACTTGAATGAGCTAGACGGTACACGAAGCGGAGAAATGTATCTTAAACTTGTTTAGTACATTCGGCATGTCGAGTCTCACAATAATTGTTCGAGGGTTTTATTATTTGCATTAATAGCAAGCACTCTTCATTGCGCTTGGTTTGAGAAGCGTATCAAAAGTGGTGTTTGGTTTACAATTCTTCCACGTTGGCTTCTATTGCTGTCACCTACTACATACACAAGATTCATGTCCACAATCGCAATGTTAGTAAAATTTTGTAGTTCTAAAATCAGATGGAGTTTTATATCACTAGCGTTAAAATCTAACTACAGCACAGACGAACTGTGTCCTTCAGCTCATCCATTTGGCATTTCCGGCTATACTTTTATCTGTAGTAAAGACTCATTTTTGTATTACTTCCCCCTCTAAGAGTTTGAATTTTTGTTTAATCTGTATAATTTTCAAAATATGAACTTTACTACACTTAAAATGACCACAAGTAACTTTGGATGTTCCCAGACAGCTAACAGAAATCATGCCTTAATGTTTCACTGCAATTAATAAGACGATTTCAGTAATTAAATAAAGGATCATAGCATTTTAAGTA
Organism: Argiope bruennichi; assembly: GCF_947563725.1. Classification (NCBI taxonomy): domain Eukaryota; kingdom Metazoa; phylum Arthropoda; class Arachnida; order Araneae; family Araneidae; genus Argiope; species Argiope bruennichi. The sequence goes on from NC_079162.1 coordinate 97,081,973, forward strand.
GCTATATTAGGCTTATTTTTTGCACATTCAAAACTACAGGTGAATACGCAGGCTGTATCTATTAGTTTAAATCAATATTAGATTATTTTCCAATTTCACTTTAATTTGAGAACATTTAACCAAGGCTTTATTTAATGACCTTTATTCTACATACAAGATGAGCATGCACGATCTTCAGTTTCATTACTTTAATCTGTAACGAAATTCAGACTAAAATGTTCAACGTTTCCCCGTTTCTGAATTGATTTTTTGGGAACCGAGTAAGCAGAATAAAGGAAATAAGAAATAAAATTAAAAAAAAAAACAGCAAAAGAGAAAATTAAAATTAAGCTTTTTAATTAAATATGTCTTGAAAAATTGTTTTGTACTTTTTCTTTACTATACCAGCAAAAAAAAAAAAGTTTTGCAAGCTATTTAGATGAATATCGAAAATTAAAAGCTTGAAACGGTAAAGAAGATGAAATTTATTAAATATACTTAATACAAACTAAACTCACTAATATACAAACAAATTTACATGATTGGCAGAATTCCCTCCAAAACTGGTTCGTTCGTTGTATTTCCATATAATCTAAATCAGAATTTTATAGCATTCTAGAAACAACTCAAAATGCTTAGTTTGCAGTTCTTGGAAAAAAAATGCAGGAAAATCATTTTTTAATGCTAAAGGAAACTGATTATTTCCTAAGAGCTTTAAAGCGATTTTAACGAATATAAGCAAAAGATTAAATGTTTATTAAGATAATTGAGGTGTTTTACACTGAAAAATTAATTTTTACAACTTTTGCATCAGAAAATAGGAATTTAACCAATTTAGAAAATATATAATATGTATATGTTTGAAAACCCGGTAATTAACTAATTAACTTTTGAAGATAAACATCAGTCTTTATGATGAAAATATATGTTCTGCATTTTTCTCAAAACAGGTTTTCTATTTAAAAAAAATTAGGTATCCATATATAAAATTTATTTCATTGCATAGTTGTGAAATTTTATACTATTATATTTATAAGCATTATGTACTTGTGAACCCGATTTTTTATTTCTAGGCAGTCATATTTTTGCTATTTATATTGAAATATATAATTTATTTTTCATATTTTCAAGTTCCATGATATTGAAGACTTTATTTTCCTTTTTTTTTTAAGCATTTTAAAATGAAAATAAGCTGTCTGTATTTGTTGAGCCTTTATTCACAAATCCATGCTAAATTTGGAATGATTTTCTTCATTCTAAAATTGGCATTTTTATTTTTTCTGAGCTTACCGATTTGCGACCATGCAATTTAAATTAAGGCATCACACATTTTCGCTATTTGCAAATTCTTTAAGATAATTTTATGCTCTTTTAAATAAAGTAAACATAAAATTTTTCCTCTAAAATATATAGTACATTTTACATCAAATATAACTTAAACGGAAAAAATGCCTTTTATTTGTAAATGAAATTTCGCGAGTATTTATCGATAATTCGAGAACGTCTCACTTTCCTTAAATATCATTGATTAATTCAGCAATACAAATTGAATAAAATACATCACTTTCTCCATAACATAAAAATTTGTTTTTCAAGAAATTTCTGTATTTTTCTTAATAAAATTTCATGCTGCAATTAAAGATAACTATCATATATAACATTTTTGAGTCTATTTATGCTTAATATAACCCGATAATGTTGAACATTTCGTAACGTTTGTTTACAAATGATCAATGTAAAATATATAAATTCTGACTTCTTTTGCAGGATCATGCATCATAATAGTGAAGCTTATTTGTTTAAGGTAAAAAGGATGTCTCATAAATGTTAAAAATGATAAAAATTAATTATTTTTTTTAATTGAAAATTTTATTTTTTTCCCTTTATAAATTTGAAATAGGTTTTTCATATAATATTTTTGATTGTGATTCTTTAAAGAAATTTGAAAAACTTATTGGAACTTCAGTTATCTTGCATTTAAATAAAAAAATTTCCAAGAATTCATGCACCCGTGTTCAGTGTTAATTGTTTAATTTATCGACTTTTCTTAACATTTCAAGTATGTTAATTGTATTGAACATCGTTTTGAAAAGGGATGAAATATTAATATTACTGAAAGAAAATTCTTATAATATTGAAGATAGAAGCAATATTTCAGGGAAGATAAATTTTCATGATAATGAGCATAACAAACTTACATCTCATTTAAAATAGTGGCGTATTTCAGGAAAGAAAATTTTCTAATTAGACTGAACATTGGGAGAGACGCAATATTTCAAAGAAAAAATAACTTTTCATGATATAAAGAATAACAATGGATCTACGTCTGTTTTTCAACATACTGATATATCTATTCATACAAGTAGGCGTCACCGAAAGAAACACAAATAACTCTGTGCTCTTGATATAAATTTAACCTTTTCCACTTACTATTTTCAGCCAAAATAGTGATGTATGTCGCCAACATAGACAAAATAACCTTCCCATTGACTTTATTTAACTCCATTTTAGCGATGAATCGGAACACAATTGCAGCAAAGAATTATTTTAAGGGGTCTCAAGGAGAAATTCACCATTTTTCGTTTTTGTTTTCTTAAAAAGTACTTTTAATTGATGTTTCAGCTAAAATGGTTGTCAAAGTTGCTTAGGCCTAGAAATAGTTGCTTCATTAATCACATATAACTGCTTTGAAATAAAAATTCTCAATAAAAGCATTGACCTTCATACGACAGCAGCGAAATGTGTAAGTTCAAAGTGCAATACGCTAACTGTTTATTTTCATTTCTTCCATTGCTTAAATGCTTCTGTTAAGCCAGTTACGAAGATGATTGCCACTTGTTACGATATCAGTTATAAATAAACAATAGAAATATATTTTTAATAATAAAACCTGCAATATGATTAGTATTTATTGGCAAAAATATAGTCGTTCTTTTAATAATTACAAGCAATGATATTTTTGAATGCCGACAAAGAAAGTTAATATAAAATTTATATTAATTTAAATTTGAAAGTAACAATAAAAGCTGCTAAAACAAGTAAAGGTATAAACGTTTTTCATTTCTGCGGGAAATATTGGGTTTGGGAGACGTTTCTTTATGTATTTATATTTTATTATTAGTCTTAATCGTCCTTCACTGTTGTTTTTGCCCAGAACAAATTTCAATTGGACCCAACCCAAAGTTCGTACTTAAAATAATAATTAAATTAAACGTGACGGATATGAAGTTTCAATGACGTCAGATTTCATTTCCTCAAGAGCTTCGTAAGAATTAGTCAAGATTTCATTATGTAAATGAACTTTCACGCAGAAAGTATTCAGAGCTTACTTAAATCGATTACAGACAGTCATACTCACCCAGGAACAGTTTTTTAAATCTTAATTTAACTTACCATAATATGGTTAAAAATTCACGTTCTGTATGAATAGGCATTTTTAGATATCTTGCAATACGGAGAACTAATCTACGTAGGAGCTTAATGCAAATACATTTGGCATGCTACACGATTTGCTATAAAGTTTGTTCTTACAAAGTACAACATTTTAAGCAAGTTATAGGGAGACTTTTTTATATATTAAAGTGTAAGCCATTGATCATGGGTAAAGTATCGCCTTTCTAACTTTGCTCCTCATTTTTGACATTTACAAATAATTAGTTAATTATTTGTTAAAAAGTTGTGATGATTGACCATGATTTAAAAGCTTTGATTCATTCTGCATACCCTTGAATACTTTTTATTATAAATGTAGCAAAAAAATAAAGAACTTTTTGTTGCTTTATATATATGAGTAAGGATTAATGTCAATAGGTATAAAAAGGTAGTGTAGCCTCTTTAATACTTTTTAGCTATCAGTACATCATTTTTCCTTTGTCACTAATCACTATAACGTTAAAAAGTCTTACAGCATAAGAGGTATTCGGCAATTCTTCGCCGCCATTTTTCTCGCATAATTGAATTAAGGACGAGCTCTTAAGTTTAGAGAATTCGGGATCCTTCCACTTTTGTTAGAGTAGTTAGTGACTAATTTACGGATTAACTAGTGAAATTCACGTTATGAAACAAATAGAAATTGAGGGTATTCTGTGATTGTTCTTTTATATACACTGTAGATGCGAAGAAAAAAAATGAAGAAATCGTTTCATTCTATTTTTGAAATGCATTAAAAAGACTAAAATAATAAAGAATATTTTCGTATGTCACATGGCAGTGGAGGAAAAAAACTTTTAAAGATATAAAATATGTTCACAATGGTTTAATTAGATTTAAAAAATGCTTAGACATACTGGGTTTAAATGAATGATCGCTGTCGCAACAATTATACAAGAATTGAGGATGGAGTCCCAAGAGTCATAATCATCCACGAACAAACTTCTCCTGTAGGAAGTACGCAAAGTAATCAGAATGGAGGTAATCCTGTCCTTAACTAGTATATCCAAAAAAAAAAAAATGAAGCCGCTTACTTTTCCGGTAATTTCTCATCCACGTACTAATTGTGCCCCAATCAGGGCAGGGGAAGCATTCAAATGTAACAGAATTTGTTCGGAAAATCAAAATGTGAGAATTTTTTTGTAAGTTTCTTAAGAAAGGTAGGGAAACCAAGGAAAACTATTGCAATAGAGTGCCATTTCAGTTTGTCTATTATAATTTAATCTAAAATAATTCAGAATAGCAATTAATTAAAATTGCATTTTATCATTGTATGTACTGTGATAAAAATGCAAAAAGAAAAAATATGTATCTATAGTTATTTGAAAAGGGCTATTGTAATAAAATTGCTATTATAAAGAACAGTTCACTTATTTAGAAGCTAGAATTCTTTTTAAAATTTATATTTAAGAATTTATTAATATTGCCAGACATTATAAGCATAGTACTAAAATGATTATAAAAATTCAGTTAAAAAATTGAATAGTAAATAGTTCTTAAAAACGCCAAGTGCCATATTTAGCAGTAATAATAATAATAATTATTATTATTGCTTTTTAATCTTATGAACAATTATATTTGTTTTCTCAAATTGACGAGCCGGTGGAAAAGGAATGAAAATTGAATTTCATTTCATTAATTCATTATTAAATTCTGAAAATGTTAAAATTGTGCATTGAGAATATATATAAAAATAAAATTTCAGAGCTCTGGTATATAAGGAAGCGACTGAAAATTCAATCACAAAATTCCATCTTTACAAACATGAAACGATTCAAATTAAAGAAGAGAGTCTGAACATACCTGCACCATTATTTTATGTGTCTGAAGTAAGTAGTTTTTCGCATCTTGAAGTGCGATTCAATTATACGTTGTTTTGGAACGGTACTTTGAATGACATACAAAAGCAACAGCTTTTACTGTATTTTGCCCTTTCGGATAGCATATATATAGAATCGAAAGGTTGAACACTTACCTATGGTAGTAAATATTGTCCCAGCATAAAACAGTGAGCCCCAGAAAGTCCACACTAGCTTTTCTGAATCATCTGGAGCTTTACTGAGCTCATGTTCTTGCAACTGAAGTTCATATGTATAAAGCCTCTCATAAGCCTTTTCTAACCAAGCTGCATCACTGAGATTACGATACTGCAATAAGTTTTGAGCAATAAGCTCTCTCATACGAATTATACTTTGCTTTTCACGTATTTCTAAAGGTGCTTCCACCCACTGGAAAAGCAAGGCACCAATTGCTGCGTATATCATTAAAAAGATTAGTAGAAGCACATGAGTAAACCACCTTTCCGAAAACGCTTTGATTTTTTCAACAACGCGCACACCAAATGTTCTTGTTCGATCTTGAAGGTTAATAATGTGCATAGGATTGATGACAATGTATTGAGGTTTCGCCCCCGCAGCAGACCAATCCATTGGGCCTGCAGCATAAGATGGGGGCCTCAACAGAGCTGGAATCTCTTCTCTGATAGGTGAAGACATCTTGTGCGGTTTTAGCTTAGTGAGAATCCATGATTAAAATAGAAACCCTGGAAAGAAAAGTCACCATTACTCATTTGTATACCTATGTACATACATATATACATTTTTCTTAAGTATATGAATGATTTGGTTGAATAAATATCCTTTGCATATTAGGTTTATGAATACTGACATAACAAACCACATTATCCATAAGGATTCGAAAACGTTATAAGTTTTTCAAGATTTGATAGGGATGTAAAATTTAATTTATTAAGTACTAAATGGGTTACTAAATGAGTAAACCCAGAGGTGCTTGGGATGAATTTTTCATATTTCTTACTAATGAAAAACTTACGGTTTGATTAATTGTCGCAACAATTTCCTTATAATCCTGTTTATACTAAGAAATACTATACAGAAGTAAGAATCTACTGAATATTTGACGGAATTCTAAGGCGTCCGTAAGCAAACACATTTTAAACAACTTATCTATAATATAAAATCTAATTTTATATATAAAATCAAGGTGTACACATTTATTTTTATTACATGAACTTTAGCAGAATTCTTTTAAATCCAATGAAAAATGTTACGAAAAATATTTTAATCCTTTCTAGGGCCGTGGGAAGTATGCTTCCCACCAAATTTATCAACCTTTGTATGAAATTATGTAGGTTGGCATAAGTCCTGACAAATTCTTTTAGTAAGACAAAAACTTAGATGCTTCAGTTCTTTATCTCAGACAAACTGATGTGTCTTGATTTGTTACTTAATTATTAATTAACCAAATTAATTAATTAATCAAATTAAATTTATCTAATAAGCTAGATGAATCCCTTTTCTTATTCTAATTTCAAGCCTAAAAATATTTTAACATAATATGACTAGAAAAAAATGGCCCTTTAAGGGGTTAAATGATAAAACAGAAATATTAAAAAATAAAGGTTGAGTAGTTCTAAGTCTCACCATTGCTTCGTAACGGTGTATCTACACATTTTCGTACTTCAGAATCGTCTGTATATATTCAATTATTTATTAAATTTATATAAATTAATAAAAAATTGAAGAAGAATTGCACTGAAATGAAATTGGTATCATTAAGAAGGTAAATTTTAAACATTAAAATGGTATGAAAATTTCTGAGGGAAAATTTATTCTGAAATTATAGTGCGAGAATAGTAACATTTCAATTAATTTCTAATTAACTGAATATTTAACTAAGTTTTAAAATCTCATAACTTGACAATATCCTTTTTCTTGCTTTAAATAATAAGTTTGTAAAGTTTAGCTCAATTCAGCCCAGTAGTTGAAGAGGAGGTGTGGAACGTACATACATAGGGTTAGAGAAGGTAATTCGGAACAGTACAGTGACTACCGGGGTGAAGTCTTAACTAGTTGGAAAATATGTGACTTCTTTAAAGCATTTTTGAGAACACGATAAACACTCGCCCGCATTTTTGAATGAAATTTTCTAACTTTCGTTTACCTTAGTTACCATATTCGAAAAAATGAAGCCAAAGATTTTCTAAATTTCGTTCTTCATTCCTTACATATATTATTTGCTAGGTAAGTTGCTATGTATTTTTTTGATCTGTAAAATATAAAATTATTAGTAAGATCTAATTTTTCTTTTTAAATTTCCTTCTGAGAAACAGGATAGGGTTCTGAATTACCCCTGATGATTTTCTTCGTGGTGTCATCAGGATCAATGTAATATAAACCTATATTTTTCATGCATTTTAAATAATTTGTTATATTATAGGAAATGATATTAAATCTAGAGGCACGGTAGTGGAATCTGAAGATGACGATTTTAACTTTTTTCAACAAAAATAGAAAGTTGTAGAAATCGAGAAATTAATATTTCGTATCATCTGTGGTTGATTTTTCTACAAATATCTATATCGATTATATTGAAGGTATCAGAAGGAAAGATTATTATTGCTTCGTCTCAGGGATGGATGGAGTTGATAGCGATCAGCTGAATATGACAAGTTTGAAGAATTCAAATTCTATTAAATCAAGATTTATTTGGGTGGGTAATGATATTTTAAGATTATTGAGAATTAAAGTTATACTACTAGATCTTATTGCTGAGTAGTTTTTTTCAGGCAGTGTAAAGGTCAGAGAAAAATTAGTTGAACTGGAGGCTGAACGTTCTACTTGAAATGAGAGCTTTATTTTTTACTGTTAAATTGAACTATAGTCCTTATTAATTTGAAAGTAAGTTTCTGAATCTTATATATTTACTTCTCATGTCTTATAATATTCAACTATTTGCGTGTTTATCAAGATTCATTTTCTGACAAAATTGAGGATAGAATGAGTAGGAATTACTCTGAGGTATTAAATAGTTATGATTCTACTCTACTAAGATATTACATAATTATGGCAGTTTGTATGCATATTCTCTGAAATAAAATATATATTTTATTAAAAAACAACTCAAAAGGTAGTGCTTTGGAGTAGTTGTATGCGGATGGTTGGATGAGGCAATAAGCAATAGTTTCTTATCCAGTCAAATGAAGTCCAGTCAAAATCAGCATGTTACTGCGATCAGAAGGCAAAATGTGTATTCCCAACTACCCCGAATTTTCTAGGGTGATTGGGAACTTACTGGAGTAATTATGAACATTGCCTTTTTAAAGACTGGTTCATTAAATTAATTAAAAAAACCATTATTTAATGAGCCCTCAGAATATGATCATACATTTGCTTATTTTTCTTCTCATAAGAACAATTTAAATTGAAGAAACTGACAACTTCTGTAAAATTCGTTTCCTGTTACCCTAAATGACCCTACATAACTACAATAATTTTTATTTATATTAAGATGAAAAGTACAAAGAACAATCTTCACTTTACACATCTAAAGATTCTAGTAAAAAGGAAATAATTGCTTGTAGATGAAATGTTACTTACAATGAACATAAATTAAAATTCTTTTGTCTCATATAGCCGTAAATAAAAGTATCCTACATAAAAACTGAAGAGTTATTTTCACTAATGAATAGTAACCATTGTATCCAAGAAGAGTTTTGGTTATTTCAATTTAGTTAGATTAACTCCCAATTTGAAGCAACACCAGAGAGCCATTTTTTGGATGAATCTCATTTTGAACCAGAGTCAGATAACCAGAAGGATATCTGAGCCTGATATGCCCCTCCTTTCAAACTTCCTTTTCATACCAATGGAAAGACATTAGACCCTTGAAGTCAGATTTAATGTGTACATTTATAGCGGATCTTTGGTAGAATCGTATTTCGAACCTAGAAACCTCTCGTTCCAAAGTCAAGATCTTAACATCACGCCATTACTACCACTTATAAGGGTTATTGTGGGTCTTAGTTTCACTTCAAAAACAGGTCGAACATCACAGATTTAGTACCACTGCTTTATGCTGATGTTGGGGATATTTCAAGTATTATTGAAGTCCTATAAGACATTTCCATATCATTTTCAACTCATTTTATTGAAGACTAATTTAAAGAGTGTTATTCGCTGAATATAATGCGAAAATATTTTAAACAATTGCTGCTTTTGTTTCCTCAGGCATGATTACACATTAAAAATAATTTAATGAATTAAATATTATTTTCATTATTATTTACTTTGAATACATTACATTAATTTACTTACATTAATATGAAAATTTGCACCAAATATATATATTTTTTTCAATAATGATTAGAGATATTTAACAAGCTCGCTGAAACGACTTATGTCTGTGAATCAGATCATCTGTCTAATTAGATGACCTCTTCTTTGCTATCTGAACTGGTAAGTAGGGTAATGGGCATCTAATTAGACAGTAAATATGAACTAATTAGATAGTATTTGTAAATTACAGGAGAGTCACCCGACAGCCAACGAGTTAAAATATATTATGAAGACGGTCTAATACGCGTTAATACGACAAATGAGAAATATCTTGCTGCTAGTTCTGGCTAGATTGTTCGTCTTTCCTCTGGAGGTAGGTTCTACCATGTCTTCACAGTACATCTCAAATGAGTGAGTTTGTCGTTCAATTGTCACCAATTATTCCCCATGGTGAGGCTTGATAGTGTTCCCATTTATGCATACATATTAAAAAGCTTTAGTTACGTTAAGAAGGCACCCATAATATTTTTTAAAAATATCGTCCAATTTCATAGAAAATGACATATATACACCAAGTATCAATTAATAAATTGTTAAAAGTTATTTTTTGAAACGCATTTTTATAAGTTACTAAACATTAGAAGTACTTTAATTATTGTCTGCTCTTTAGTCTAGCATCATATATTCTCGATTTCACTATTAGGCGATTCCAATAGTATATAATCAAAATTTAATTTAATTAACAATTAAATTATATTAAAACTCTTCAAATCACTGCAAATATTACAGTGGTGCATTTTCAGCGAGAACTCGCAGATGTAAAAAATTTCACAACTTTAGCTCCTTAGGAAGGGAGTCGAAAAGAAACGAAGTGAAAAACTATTTAAGAAGCTTCATTTTGCCAAACATGAAACTAGGTAATAAGATTTAGATAAAGTTAATTAAAAGTATATAAAAAATAAATTATATAGCAAGGAGATTGATTTCTGCTTGTGAGAAAGAAAATCCTTGACTGTTTTATTTCGTGATAATTCCAAATAAAATATCTCATCGTGTAGTTTAGCAATTTTGTTGATGGGCGAGCAAGCTAAGAGAGGAAAATTTCAAGTTCGATCGGAAACATTATTAGTTCAATAGTTTAAGTATAAAAGATTACTTGAAAATAATTTTCAGCTATAAAATCGAATGTCGTAATAAGCAGTTGCACTCCAAAACAAGTAATAATAAGGAAGTCCATAATGTTTGAAAACCCACCTGCGTGATAATATTATATTATTTTAATCTAATTTTGTCATGAATCCTTATCAAACGGCCATAAAAGGCGTTTCCAGCTCCTGGGAAAAATATCACATGTTTCTTTGTTCTACTATAAATAAGGAACTTTGTATTTTTCCACAATAAACCCAAATTTGACCAAAAACCAACGAGTCGACAGGAAGTGTGAACTCAACAACTAAGATTAACTGAGATCTTTTGTTGTCATCTTATCATTTAAATTATTTTGTGGAAACAGCTCATCATCAAAGAGAAATTTTTCTCTTCCGATTGATATTCTTAATTCCATCAATTAAAAATATCAACATGGAGTCACCAAACTACACCAAATCGAAATCATATCTTCGGTGTGAAATGATAGCCATTGCTTTACGGATTTATGGAATCCATACGCTGAGAAATAATTCAAAAATGTATGGCATCCTCTCCACTCTACATTTGGCTTTCATTCATTTGGTACGGATTTGTCTAACTATCATGTATATGAACTTGTATCAAGATAAGGCCTTGTCCCGAAAGTCTTTGTTAGGATATGCTTTTGCTGTTTTAGGCCCTTTAGCCATCCATTACAGTGTAAAATGGAAGAAGTGTTTTTTACAAAAAGTATTTTCTCGTTATAAAAGTTTGAGGAATTTTCAAAATAACAATGCAAGAAATAAAATAAAGAGCAATTAATTTCATTATGATAAGCATCGTGCTGATATTTTTGGCTTCAGCTGTAACCATATCTAATAATCAAAAATCTGTACGCTACTTCGGTTTTTTCGTTCATATTGATAATCCATATGTTGATATTCCACTTCGCATTTTTATCATTTATCTACTTTTCTTCTATCATTATTTATTTCCTTGCTTTATAGCAGTAGTAATCGGCGTTATTTATTACGAATTCAGCGAATACCTTTCGAAATTTTACGAAAGTTTAAAAGCTCAAAACCCGCTAAATGACGGATTTCAAATTTTGCCACAGATGACCACACATTCAAAGCTTTTTACAGTAGCAAATGACCTGCAAGAGGCTATGGCAATAATTTCCTGCTTTATTTTGTGCACACAGATATCTAAATTGTTATGGACACTTTCTATGTACTTTCTAATGAGCAAGGATTATATATTCTTTCAAACAAGAAATGATACTCTGATATAGCTATGGTTGCCATCAACGTTATGATATTAATTCTGGTGCCCTTTTTGATCATCGGAATAATTATGAGTGCCTGGAGAATATGCGAGAAGTATCAAAACGTACATACAGGTCTGCCTTTGCAGAAGCGAATAAGTACAATCCAGTTACTCATCACTTTTTCATTGTGAAGCTGGAGAAACCATTTCCTCATTTCATGGTTGCTGATTGCTTTGAATTTACACCGAAATTGATTTTTGGAATCTGGGTATCGCTTTTCACTTATATTGTACTAATATTAAGTACAACAAGATAAATATTATGTGTTTATTCTCAAGTAACACTGGAAGATATTGTTGTAATTTTTCACCTTCTCACGGCTATGGAAAAATTGTATTGCACTAAAATTTGTTTACAAATAAATAAAATGCCGATACTTTGTATGATGACATATACAAAGTTTTGAATAAACTCTTCAGAATTGATATGAATTAATAATAGAAATCACCGCTCAAGCACAAAGTGACCAGTACGGTTGAATGCACTATCACAAGACTTTAGAAATACATATTTCAAAGCACAGTATGCGATTTAAAATGAATGTGTTAGTCAATTTAAGATGAATATGCTACTCATTACTATGTGCAAAGTTTAAAAAAAAAAAAACTCTTCAAAACTGATATGTATTAGCAATAGAAACCACCATACAAGCATAAAGTGACAAGTACTATTGTATGAACCATCGCATTTTTAGAAGTGCTCATATATTTCAAAGTACATTATGCGATTTAAGATGAATGTGCAACTCATTACTATATGCAAAGCTTTTTTAAAACTTTACAATGCCAGAATAAAGGTATTGTTTAATCTCTCACTTAACGTTGTCGTTGTAGGAAATAGTTTATTGTCCTGCTAGAATAAGTTAAAATTACCAGTGTCGATTTTTCAGGTTCAAATAAACCGAATCTTAAAGATTCTATGTATACCTCTTGGATATTTATGTTCGATGACAGAAGGTTAGGTGAAACTGACATTTGACTTTCTGTGCAGTACTGTATACTTTTAAAGACATTTAATATTTGTATATTTTCCTTTTTTAGCTTTTCATGATTTTGCTCTGTATTGGTGTCCTTTATGATATATTAACGTGTTTAGTAAGCATAATTTACTCATATTTTTTGAGTTAAGATAATCAATTTCAGGATATGACACTATGGGATAATGATTTCTGTTTAGGTAAAAAGATACATTCTCATTTCCTCAAACAGTTGAGAAAGTCGACTGGCATTGCAAAAATCATTGATTTTTGACGTTGACTAAATTTTTTTGTCAAGTTTCACTCCTATCATCATAATAAGATGCAGGAAATTACTCCAAATATACATTAAAGAAGAATGGTGAATCCATCGGGAAAATCAATCAATCAATCTAACACAGCGATATTCAACATTTTAATGTTTGGATTTAAGATTTTTACCGATTAATCTCACCACACTTCTAAAGATTTTTTTTTATTTCGTCTAATTTCAAATAGATTCTGGATTAATTTATAGCAAAATACTACTTGTGTTTTATACTTTTGTAATAAATTCCATTTTAGCAGTCCTTTTTGAAATAAGCTTATTGTAACTAATTTTTACTATCTTAGTCAGTAATCTTTCTTCGATAAGCTTTATTAGTCTCATCCAATGATTAAATTTGAGACTGTTTACTTATTGCATTCCAAATTAATAGCATTAAATATCTTTGAAGGTCTCCTAAAATAAATCATTAAACATTTTTTTTTTACTGATCTCTTGTGTTATTTATAGATAAAAAAATATGCGGAATCAAATTTTTTAGATAAAATTAAGTTATTTCTAGGACATTACCAGTTTAGGAGCATTGAGCGCTCCAGTGAACATCAAACTGAATAATTTAATGGTATGGCATTTTGTGACTATAAAATTGAAAGTATAATTTGGAACGCAAATGATAAAAAATTGTTTGTTCTGTTTGTTTTCGAAGAGATTGTCGAAGCTTATATAAAAAATGTGACTGATTCAGTAATTCAATAACAAATTTCAGTAGTTGAAAGCACAGTTACAAGTATTATTTATTCGTAAAGGAATTATATTTTTACTAACAGAATGTATTTCACTTAATTTAGTGCCAATAATTACTTTTTGGGAAATTTTCTGTGGTTTCCTTCTTGAAACCTTTTCATGATTTCGTTATCCTTTAGATAATTACTTTTCTAAATAACGATAGAACTAGTCCTGAACGCTTTCCAATAGTAAATTGTCACACTTGAGAAGTTCAACCTCACAATATTTAGTGTGTTGTGTTACTTGAAAATCAAAATCAATCTATTCAAATATTGATAATCAATTACATCTTTGATGAATACTGAAAATAAGCCTTAAAAAAGATAACATAAATTTTAATGATTCTTTTTTTTTTTTTTTTTTTTTTTTACTTTGATATCCGAAAAAAGAGGAAATTGCTTCTTCGCTTTCATTTTGAGTAGTTCGAGCTAGGCTCCTCCGACCAAATGCTCCTTTCAATGAATATCTACTTTAGCTTCCCCTACATAATTTTCAACTTTCCAACGAATTTTGCCTTAAATTTTTTTGTAAATATATATATTATTCAGTATATTGATCTTTTCTAATTTTTAAATAATAATAATAAGAGTAATAAATATTCACGCTACTTTTCTCAATATTGTGATGAATTTCATGTTTTTATAATATACTTTTGAAAGGAATCGATTATAATAGAATGTAATGATAATAATTTCAGAGAATCCAAGAAACAATCACCTTTACATATTTTTATTTCATTGTTTACCATTGATTTGTTCTTTAGTTTCGATACATTAAGCGCTTGAGAATTCTCATAACAGTTGCACTCATTCACATTTAAACGGAAAGTCAAGATCGTTTGATTCTGATGCAGCATTGGAGTTTTTGCCAAGATTTGATTCATTAAGTGAAAGTAAATAAACGTATCTATTGTACTATGCCATTGTGGCTGAATCTTGTTTTTTGATTCCATTAAAGAATTGTAAGTTTTCAAAAATATCAATTAATAAGTTATAAATATTAATGTCAAAACTGACATAAAAAACTATTTTTTATAAAAAATTAATCATTATTTTTTAAAATTAAATGATTTTTAAATTAAATTAAATGAAATTTATAATTAAAATTTTCATAAATTTCAATCAACTCTGAAAACAATAAAATATATGGAATGCATTTTCAATTGTTTTGATTTTATGATTCTAAAGTTTGCTAAATTTTAAAAATTCATAAACTGAATTAAGGAACAAAGTGTGTTACTAACTAGTGTTATATATTTTCAAAAATTGTGCCACATATTTTCCAAGAGGTATGAGCATCCTAGATTGACAGTTGTTGATATAGATTAAAGAATCACTTATTTATTATTTTTTGTAGTTATTGTTTAATTTATCAATACTAAAGTATGATAATATAGATGTTTTCAGACTGCAAATGTATGAAAAATTACTATGTAGAATGCTTCTTTGAAATAAAGATATAAATGTCAGAAATATAGTACTTACTTTGTTTGATATCAATACTTACGACTATCTTCCTTCATACCAAGCCATAAAACAATCACAATTTTTTTTATAAAGGTATTCATTCGCACTACTTATTTACTACACACAAAATGTCACTTTTTTCTGTCACACTAAAATTCTTCACATTTTACAACACAGAAACAGAAGGTCCCATGTCAAAAAGAAAGGCAACTTAATTATTGCAATATTACAATTGACGAGTTCAAGAGAACGCGAAACGTAAGTATATCATTCCTTTCTTCAAAATATGGAAGAAAACACACTCAATTTTCATATACAAAAATATGAGCCTAAATGTTCCTCTGTTATGGTTGTCTGCATGATGTTTCTTCAGGAGTTTTTTTTCTGTGTGTGCCTGATTCTAACTATTTTGAATACGACGATTGGCTCCAGTTAGTCTTTATTAATTTAGAACAACTGCTGTCAGCTGGCGTCACTAAGACTTTACTTCAGAAGTACCTGGGGATACATTTTGGAAATAAGCCATGGCTTAAACACTGCTAAATATAAGGTGGATACACTAGCAGTTGACACTGGCAACTTTAAATTTGAAAAATGAGGTTTGATTTAACTGAAAGATTTCCAAGGCGTATCATTCAATTAGCTCAAATGATAGTTATTCGTGGAACAAAATTTCACCCAAAACCTTTGTGGAAACTATAGAGTTTTCTAAAATCCTATGCGCAGTTAAACTAAATCTATACATTTGGATATAAGAAATTCGATTGCTCGACGCTGATATTGATGGCTCTCACAAGAAACTGATTCAGGTATAAACTAAACACTCCCAGATTCGGAAGAGCTCAAGGAAATATTTCAAAAAAATTATTGCCTCTCCCTCAATATATAAAAAAAAATGAAAAAGAATTCGACAATATTCCTTTTTCTGATATATTAGCACATTTTGTTTAAATATTAAGTCTTTTTGATAGGTCATGAAATAAGAAATCCACTTGTTGACAGAAAAATAATTTCTAGGTTAAACAATGAGTTGTAAAACATTTCAAGAACTTAATGTTCTTTCTTTAATAAATTAAAAAAAAACAGGAATAAAAAGTTAACAAAATTTAGTATATCAGACATAATTGGACATTTTAGTTAATATTCTTTACGAATTTAGTATTCAAATTAGTTATTATTCTTACAAATTTAGTATTCTTTACAAATTCAGAAACGAGAACTATTAGAAAGAAAGCAACTAGTTGGTCAAATGTGCGAAACAATACTAAAAACCTAATATATTGTAAATATCTTAGTTTAAGGTATTAATTAATTTATTTAAAACTTTTGAATTCATTTACCTGATCATTAGACATTAGTTACCGATTTTTAAAATTTTTGAAATGATCAACATCAGCTGTGTTTAACAGAATCTAAATTATTTGCTAGCAGTTCATTTAGACATTTTTCTGTAGACTGGAAAAAACTGCTCATTATGAAAGAATTAATGTACATTCTCTACAGGGAAAGTGGTACTATTGTTTGAAATCTCAAATAAAAATATCGTTGTTACGCAAAAGGGGGCGAAATTTTTAAATTCGTACCGACAAAACTTTACTTATTCTCGCTTTAATTTATTTTATCCCAAGTTGCAAAAGTGTAAGTTCTGTAGAAATATCTTTCTTTTGTTTTCCTTTATCAGAGTTTATTATTTATTGGAAAGGTGCCGTATTTGGATGACCTAATTTTTTTGATAAACAATTATATGGAAGTAATTTGAGTAAAAAAAAAGTAGAAATTCTTAAAATTCATTCAAAAATTTAATTTATTTTTTAGAAAATACACTCTAAAATAGAAAACGATATCTAAATAAAGTTGGGTCTTCCATGCAATACAATAATATTAAGTTTTATCCTTGAGGATGTAATATATATTTTGCTATTTATTTTAAAACATCATAGGAGCTATTAGTCTTTTGATAAAGTATTTAATTGGTCATATTCCAAATGTCTCAATTTAGACGATGGTTTAAACACGGATTTATATATTAATGATGAAATATGCATTTAGAATCATTTAGATTTATATGAGATGATATACCCTGCGTTGCTTGGGATTAAAATCCTTTCATGCATAACATTTTTAATGTATAATCTATTTTTGCATAAAATATTATGATATTCAAAACCCTTTTCACGACAAATGTATTGAAATAAAAGAGAAATTCAAAGAAAATGGTGGTAGATTAATTCAAAGTCCTAACTTTTCCCAGGAAAAATTTACCTATAAATTTTCTTATTTAAAAATAGTCTGAATTAAATTTTTAAAAAATTAATAACTGAACGAACAGTTGCTCAAAAAGGAAATAAGTATCGTTGAAAAGGTAATTTTTTTTTAAGGTGATGTAAATTTTTTCTGAATTATTTCTTCTGAAGTTTCTGAGGAAAGAAGATAAAATATTGGTTAATTTCTCATAACCTAAAACCGCTACTGTCATAGGTCATCAGCTCCGTTTATTCACTAGAGTTTTACTTTTCTTGCCTCCATTTTAATAATTGACTTACGCCTGTTTTTCGGTATTTTTCAATTACTAATTTATAACCAATGAAAACCTGGTAAAAAGATGTTTTGAAATATAACAAAAATTTTAGAAACAACAACGTTTGAGTAGTTCAAGGTTTTGTTTATTTCAATGTATTTAAATTTTTTAAATGGTAATAACAATTAAGGGAAACATTGGGCAGAAATGAAAATGTTATCATTGTAATTGCAAAAATTTTGAATTTTAAGATGGTGTAAAAATATTTCTCTTATTTCATACGTAAAATCACTGTAAAAAAAAGAAATTTTGTTTAATTTCTATTTAATTGAATACTTCATTAATTTTTGAAATTTCAAAAGTTTACAATACTCTTTCTCTTATCGAAAATAATAAGTGTGTAAAATTTGATTTAATTCGGATAATTTATTTAGGAGATGTGGAACATACATACATACATACATAGCCACAGTGGCTTATATTTAGATTACTATTGTTCTAATGCAATTTTAATTGTGTCTAAGTTATTAAGAATTTAATTTAGGATTATGCCTACCATATACACTTTTTTTTCAGAGTTGTAAAGGAAATGAAAAGTTAAAATTTTCTAATTAATGAAGTGAAAAATAAACATTTCATATTTATCTTCAAACTCGTAATCAAATTGATGTTTTCAGTTGATAGAATTCAAATAAGCAGCACCTCTCGAAGAATCGTAATAAAGAATAAAAGATATACTTTACGAAATTCTTCTTCGACACGAAAAGATTCTTCTTTTAGTGAAAATTAAAATAACGACTTTTTCATGCACTTAAAAAGATTGATATCGAGTTAAAAACATTATTTGTTTTCTTGGCTGATGCTATGTCAGGCCGTTGGCAGTTTGGATTTTGTTTACGGAAAATCAGACGTCGAATCTCTTACGTCTTCTCTTTCATGACGTCGAGACCCAGTTTTTACTGTATATATGGAGCTGATGAATGTTAAACCTGGTCATCCAGGTGAGGCGGTGTGAAAACTTGAAATTTGTGTTTGTTGCTTGCTCCTGTCTCATTTTAACCTTCATAGCAAAAAGATGCTCATTTGCATCACTTCATTTTTTTTCAAATTTATTTTTGAATTATCAAATAATTAGTACAGTAAATAACTGGCTCATTACACTTTTGATCTAAAATAGTTTAGTTCTTTAATAAAGAAATTTAAAGGGAGCAATTGTAATTTTTCAATCAATTTAGTTAAAAATTTAAGTTGCAATATAAAATTGATTTGACAGTTATTTTTCATATATTATTTCAGATTCAATTTCATAGATTTATTTCAGTTATTTACATAGATTTATTCTACTATATTTAAAAATAAAATATATCATGTAAGATAGGATTAAAATTATAAATATATGTTACATTGAGTATGGAGGTTTCGAATTATCTTCAAAAATTAAAGACACCCGATAGATTCTAATACACTTGGTATTTTAATTCTAAGTAAGGATCGCGGTGATCTGATGATTAGGTATCGGCTTTCGGACTGGAGTTTCACTTTTCAAAACCCGATTTCATCGAGGAATTGTCGGCTAAATGGATTTGGTGCATGATAAATCTATGGGGGTCAAATGTACTAAATCTGGTGTGCCGTGGAAGATTGGGGAGTACCTTAACAGCTTATGTGTCTTCCTCTTCATCTGACTATTGTTTAAAATAACGAAATCCGATTCAAATATCCTCGGTGTTAGTTCAAAATAGGATTTAAATATAATTAATCTGAGCTAAACCTATTTTTTAATTAAATTACAGTCTGACGAATTTTATTTCAAAACATAAATGATATAAATGTTAATGTTGTAAGTTATTTTAAGGATAAAAATTCGATATCCAAATTTAGAACTTATTTTGATATCTTTAGCTTTCTTTATATTGAATCTTTAGCTTTAGGTATAATTCCACAAAAGAGGGAGATATTTGATGCATTGTAATGCACTCGATCTTACAATTTTTCTTTTAGAATACAATTTCATACATATTGTTTAAAAACATAGGCTATATACATGAAATAGCTGTATGTTATTTTAAGGATGGAAATTCAAAACTACCTTTTCAGAGCTCTTACACAATATCCTTCTTTGATTTCATATTTCATCATCATTTCCCACAAAATGCTCTTGAAGCTTTCATCATTGTTCTATTGTTTTCCATGCGTTAAAAATAAATGAGATTATCTAAACAAAAATTGAGATAAAAAGACGAATTTCAAGTTCCTGAATTGATTTACAGAACATCTGTAAGCGTTAGCTATACTTAAACTCTGACTCCTTCAAGAAACATTTTTAGCTCGAACGAACCCAGAATAATTGGTACTAAAAATATAGACGTAGAGTACCATCTGTTAAAATTATCGGCATGCGTCAAAACCAGTGATTTTGTCAGAAATGAACTCAGACTAGAGAATCTTCGTTTTCCGAAATACTCCCTAAAATATAACCTCCTTGTAGCAAACTCACGAAAATGACTATCTATTCAATTATTTCGGTTTGCTTTAATTATGAAATTGAATATTTCAAGAATTAAACAAACAATGAAATTTTCACAGTGATCAGTTTGTCTTGCAATCTTATGAAAATAGAAAATAAGCATATCGTACAATTAATTTTGTACCTTTAAAAATAACCACATACATGATAAATATGCATCCTCAAAATTTAAATAAGAATATCATCTAATCTCCTATTAAATATTCAATAACAATTCAACCGGAAAGAGTTTTTCATTTATTCAAAATTAAAATAAATGGAAAATATATGCTTCGCATTTAATATTTAATGAAGTTATGATGCTTCTAAAGTCGAGTTTCCGAATGTATTGTTTTCTTATCTTAAAAAAAAATATGAACTAAGAATAAAGACTTTTTTTTTTCACAAATACTTTCCAAAATACAATATCTTTGTATTATACTCACTATTATTACCGATTAAATTATTTCAGTTTTATTTCAACTGCCAAAGTGAAAATTTCACAACAATGAACAAAATGAAACAATAAAAGTTACAAAGTTATCAGTTTTAGACTTGCAATACATATGAAAATAGAAAATAATCATATTTTGCTGAAACTATACTTCTGAAAATCATTACATATGTGCTGTATATTTATCCTCATAAAATAGATAGAATATCACATGATTTTCTAGAAAATATTCAATACATATTAAAAAGGAAAGCTTTACTATTTATTTTAAACCAAAATAAATGGAAAATATATGATTTACATTTAATTTTTAATGAAATCGTGTTATTTTCAAAGTTGGGTTTTTGAAAATATTGCTCCCTTATCTTAAACAGCAATGCAATATGGGTAAGAAACCTTTATTTTTAAAAGTTTTCCCAAAATTCAATCTCTTTGTAATAAATTCATTAAAATTACAATCGATTAAATTATTTTCAGTTTTACTTTAATTATGAAATTGAGTACTTCTAAACTTTGAAAGAAATGAAGCTTCTAAAATATACAGTTTCAATTTTGCAATACTAACCACTAGAAAATCGTCACATTATACTAAAAGTATCATACTTCTGAAAATCATCACGTGTGCAATACTTAATTATCTTCATAAATTAGATATGAATGTCATGTCAACGCCTTGGAAACACTGCTGATACTGATTAAAACGTAAAGCTTTATTAGCTATTCTAAACCAAAATAAATGGAGAGTGTATGTTTTCCGTTACATTTTTAATGAAATCATGGCGCTTTCAAACGCAAATTAACGAAGATATAGTTCTCTAATCTTCCTTTGCGTGACGCCCAGAATTAATGGAGAGAGAACATAAATGACTTTCATATGAGAATAAAAAAATTATATTGGTCATAATGTTTTAACGAAATAATTGTTTTAACTCCCAACGATAAACTAATGAGCTATTTCATTATTAAGGACAATTAAACCTCTCATAACAAAGAAATAAATTCAGACGCACTGAAATATCATATGCTTTTTGTGCTGAAAACATTTTTATAGTAAAATATTCTGCACTTGCATTTTATTCATCATTTTCTACCGCTGCATGAAATGTTTGTATTTCGATTAAATTATTTTCGATTTTGCAATCGATTAAATTATTTTCAGTTTTACTTTAATTATGAAATTGAGTACTTCTAAACTTTGAAAGAAATGAAGCTTCTAAAATATACAGTTTCAATTTTGCAATACTAACCACTAGAAAATCGTCACATTATACTAAAAGTATCATACTTCTGAAAATCATCACGTGTGCAATACTTAATTATCTTCATAAATTAGATATGAATGTCATGTCAACGCCTTGGAAACACTGCTGATACTGATTAAAACGTAAAGCTTTATTAGCTATTCTAAACCAAAATAAATGGAGAGTGTATGTTTTCCGTTACATTTTTAATGAAATCATGGCGCTTTCAAACGCAAATTAACGAAGATATAGTTCTCTAATCTTCCTTTGCGTGACGCCCAGAATTAATGGAGAGAGAACATAAATGACTTTCATATGAGAATAAAAAAATTATATTGGTCATAATGTTTTAACGAAATAATTGTTTTAACTCCCAACGATAAACTAATGAGCTATTTCATTATTAAGGACAATTAAACCTCTCATAACAAAGAAATAAATTCAGACGCACTGAAATATCATATGCTTTTTGTGCTGAAAACATTTTTATAGTAAAATATTCTGCACTTGCATTTTATTCATCATTTTCTACAGCTACATGAAATGTTTGTATTTCGTTTCTAAATTATTCACGGAAATAATTATAATGAAACCTCAGATACGCAGGACTTCCAAACATTTTGTGCCTGCAATTAGTAGAAATGTTTTATCCTTGATTTATTCGAATAGTTATAAAAGACGGCGAGTTTTGTACTTAGAATGACGAAAAGGCAAATATGCATTTTAGATTCCCCCCCCCTTTGATTGTTCAATTGAATTTTGGTGTCAAAACCATTTTCTAACTTGTATTTTTGCGCTATTGTGCGTACATGTACACGACAGACGATCGACAAGTGGATTGATTGGGTCTAAAATTTGAAACATGACTACAATTCTGTTAATAAAACCATATGTCCAATTTCACTCATTTACCTGGAGTCTTTCTTCCTTCAACATATGTCATATTCAAACGGATGCACAAGCATACAGGTGATTGGTGGATTTGATAGACATCTTTAACATAGGTATAAGAACCGCATGCCAAATTTCACACGTTTAGTTCGTTCCATTTTTGAGTTATCGTATTCACAGGCAGATAGATACATTTACAAAAATGTTTTTACTAGAGGGAGATCTGTTGAGATCTGAGGGAGGGGGATACATTAGAATTTCGACATCGTATTTTTTGATGATTATAATTCTTTGTATAATTTGTACACGAGAGAGTAAAAAAAATAATGTACAATATTTTAGTCATGAAGAAATAAATTGTCTTTCGGAATATAGACAGTTATTTATCAATACGAAACGTTTAACTGATGGCGATTTGTGGAAACTTGGATACTTAATCATCAGCATAAGCACCAAAAAAATGCTGGTTGGTGAAGGATAAAATTCTAAAAGTTAATCTATTTATGTATCAGTAATTCTTGAAAAATAGTTAATAAATTACTTTTGGACTGTTAATTGTTTATCGTTTTGTCATAAAGCAATTCGCCAAATTATTGCCTGGACAATGTCCCAACGTGGATGATAATATATTTAAATTTAGAAATTTTCATCGTAAATAACAGTGTTTAGCTAATTTAGAGAACAAACCTGAATAACATTCAATCACTTATTAAAAGAATATGAAAAATTTTATAGAGAATTTATCACCTTTCGTGATGAAGAAATTAAATAAACCGATGAAAGGATTTTATTCGATTGAAATGGCGCATCATAATTCTTCTGAATATTGCCAAAACAGGATGTGGACAAATAAATTGTTTTCTATTTGATCGGGATAGAAAGGAACCGGCAAAAAAATTATTCCACGGTTGAAAGATTTTGAAATCTGATCTGCCAGTAAAAATTTTATAACAAATATTATTTAACAGATAAGAAACGAATCATTATTCTTATGAAGAACTGAGTTCTATGTATTGGAGAAGTGTTGAGCCATTCTAAGTCAAACACTTTAGTTTCTTCAGTGAAGAATGAATGCTATGAGAGTCGGGAAATCTATGCGTTTCAGGCTGTTAAAATAGCATAAGTGCAAGGCATTTGTCTTCACTTTGAAAGATCCAAGCTTCTACTCCCATAGAAGTGGGTTTTTTTATTGCAATCCTCCACTTTTAGTGTGACTCTTAAAAGCATCTTGGCTTTTAAAACCTTAATATTTTATTTTATTTTATGTCTTAAAGCTTTAATATTTTATTTTATTTAAGGTGGGTTTTTTCAAATGGATTAGCGTTAGTTTAATTATAAACGTATGTTTAAATAATTTGTTATTAGATTACCCACAAGGGAGTCGGAAAAACGGAAAAGCATTTAGTGTTTTAAATGTTGTATCTAGATATATATGTAATGATATTTTAAAATCTAATTTAAAACTTAATTAATTTCCTAATTTTTATCTTAATTTAACCCAAATTAACTTCATTCTAAAATGTTCTCTTATTTCCTGCTCCAGTTCCCCTTTTTATTTAATTACTTTCAACACGCGCTCTATAAAAATGCTTACTTTTGCATTTTCTCAATCTCCGAGGGGATAAAAATCTTTAATACTTTCAACATTCTTTTAAAGATACCTAAATTTTCCTATCCTAAATCGACACGTGTCAAAGAAATCCCTATAAAAATCTCATTGTAAAAATCATTGAGGGTAAAATTTTGTTCTCTTTTGTTCTTGTGTCGCTATGTAGACTGACGTATTTCTTACCACTTATTCTTGTACATAAATTATGCCTTCTGGAATGGAATGAATCAAAGTTAAAAATTCAAAAGTATCTTCTCTTCGGCCATGCAACTTCTAAAGTATGTTTACATATATACGTTCACTTCTAAAGTTTCATTAAATAAGGAGCATAATTCTGTGAAAATATTTTTATTTCGGTAGAGGTTGATAATAGTAATAAAAGAAAATAATATATTTCTAAATTTAGAAGAATTTATCACAAATTTAAATGGAGACATTCACTTTAGAAATGCGCATTCAGTTCAAACAGTCGATGTTTACAACAATTGACTTTATAGATAAGGGAAAGAAAAACGATTCATAGATTCCGATTCCAAGATTTTTGCTTTAAGTCATAGGTGCTATCAGTTGATAAAAAATTAAAGTATTTTTGATGCGACTATGAAAAGAAAGATTTCTGCAAACAACACTGGGAAGTTAAAAGTTCTAGTCTCTTTGCAGGCCTGAAAGCGACCAAAATTTGAAAATTTATCTTTAAAAATCAAGTTTAAGACTCTTGGTTTTCTTTTTTATCATTACCGTGATAATATTACACAGTTTATAGATATACACAGTTTATAATATTACGCAGTTTTTTTGATGAATTGCATTTTTTAGTTGAAAACAAGCTACGAAAATTTCATATTTTTCCTTCAATGCAATGTGTTTCACTCACAAGAAGAAGAAGAAGAAGAAAAGAAAAAAAAGAGGAAAATTGTAGTTAGTGCACTGATTGCTCATTTGTTTATTTAGTAGTATTCCTGACTATTTTTATTATTTGTTTATTTTGACTGCGGAGAAAATGATGAATCTGGATCATTTCCTGGAGCAACAAAACGGGTTGTTGGCGACAATTCAATCTGTTCTAGGAATCTAAAAAAATTCAACACAAATTTCCAAGTTTTCGTGTCATCTGAATAAGGTTTTAATCATCTAATATAAAGAAAAGCAAGATGGGGGGAAGTAAGTCTCTAATATTTCAGTTTCATAATCGTTTCTAAAAAAGTTTTCGTCATTTTATAGAGCATTATTATACTTTAAAAATCATAGGAAACTTCATGAGATTAGGGAAAAGATTATTCCTTCGTAACTGTTCTTATATTTCTAAATTTGTTCGCCCCTTTTCGCTAAGAAATTGTTTATAATTAGTTTAAAAAAATACATATCTTAAAAATTTAAAATTTGAATAGATGTTGGCGCTAGAGGGTGACTTCCTCGATAATTTACGGGTTAACTTGCTACCTTTAAAAAAATTTCCAAAGTGCTTAAAAGAAAAGCGAAAATTCTAGTACATTAAAATAAAATACTCTTATGAAAAGTAAAATATTACTGTTAATGAAATAAAAAAGTACTATTAAAAATTTAGGTTGTTACACAAGGATATTCTAAACGACGAGTTCTATTAAATAATGCATAATATGAACTAAAAGAACAAATTTGAAAGCGAAATTACAACAGCTAAACATTAATTGTTGATTTTTATTATCGGATAAGAAAACTACAAAGAGAATATCAAGAAATCAAAATCAGTAAATTGTGAAAAAGGTGACGATAGTGAAATAGTTCAGAAATTTTCTTTTGAATTTAATTACATCTTATGATGTTTAGTTCGCTGTTCAAAATATCTTTCTTTCTTTTCGTTTTTTTCTTCTTTTTTTGTACATATAGTTTGCATGATTACATTTTCAATACATAAAAACTGCCTGAATACTTCGAAGCCTGGCAATTTGGTGACTTTTTCTTGTGGCACAGATGGTCAGAAAAGAAGGCTAACTATTACAGCTATGATTTTTTGTACATTGTAGGCCATGCACTCATTCCAGCAGACCATTTTCGACTTAATATAACTTTTGCTGATGATTTTCTTGT
This sequence comes from Argiope bruennichi, assembly GCF_947563725.1. NCBI lineage: Eukaryota > Metazoa > Arthropoda > Arachnida > Araneae > Araneidae > Argiope > Argiope bruennichi. The sequence goes on from NC_079162.1 coordinate 97,108,695, forward strand.
ACCACTTTACAATTTTCAGGTTAGTCAAAAAGAAATGAAACCCCAATGTGACACGACCGTATCGACATTCTATCTGAAATTTACTAAAGAGTAAGTATACTATGTGTAAAAGAAAAGAATGAAACTGAATAAATGAAAGAATGCTTACTTTTTATTTTGTTTTAGTTCATTTATTTATTTATTAAGCTATTTTTGTTACGATAAAATCCTTTTTCTTGTAATGGGAGTTTACTGAACTTAGCATTTTGCTTTTGGAAAATTTTGAATGTTTTTAAATTCATATAAAATGTAGTTCACTCTTATGCATTCAAGTTAGACGTCAATTATAAGTAAAATGAAAAAAAAGAGAATATTTTTATTTAAATTTATGTGTAAAATGTTTCAAAGAAAACTATTAATTTATTATTAAGTAACGTAGCAGATAACAACAAGTCGAAAATGCTTGTTTAAATGAAATAAAAGATTATAATAAATACATTTGGTTTATCTTAAAATCTCCAATTCTATTTTTTTCATCGTATGTTACATGAGGATGAATATTTAATCTAATTAAACACAAATATTAGCATATTTGTCATAGTTTTTCAATTGCAGAGTGAAATTAATTTTTTTATATAGTGAGTAAAAACTAATCACATGAAAAGTAATCTGTAGCAAATGTTTTTTTTAATATTTTATGGTCAATAAAAATGTCAATGCAAAATTTCTATTTCCATTTGAGAAATTTCCTTTCCAAAGGATTTTTATCAAGATATTTCAAGGGAATAAGAATTAATTTTTCTTTCAGTTTCCATACGTTTTTGAATAATTAAAACACGTTTATCATTCTCTTAAAGAAATGAATGAAACCATCAATAAAAGTAGTGTTTGAGGATGCTAATACAATTAAAAACTAAGTAGTATAGTAAGAGATACTGATTGATTATATTAGATTTAAGTATGAATGAATGAAGTAAAAGTAATCAATAGTAAGAGATACTGATTGATTATATTAGATTTAAGTACAATTTTGAAACGACAAAAGAGCCATTTGGAAAGGAGGATATTGTAATTTTAGGCCGTAACTACATTTAAGGGACGATATTATAGCCAGAGCATTCTTTTATAAACATCTAAATCAGGATGCTGGGGGTAAGTCTGGCCCACTCTAAACTTAAACCCCAGCTCCCGATACTTATTGGAAATGGATCTCAAATTCACAGCTTTCTGATTTCAAAACCGAAACTAGTTCATCATGTTCTTATATCCAATAATAATAGAGATGCTGTTTAAATTAAAGCTTAGCCTCTATTACGTAGATAAAGGATTTTTATTTATTCTTTATCAAAAACTATAACACCTTAATCGACGATTAAAACTATTTTTACAATACTCAAAAAATCAAAAATTGAACCTCACCCGAAAAGTAAATTTAAATAATTTTTTTTCAAAAAATTATCGATCCTTTATCTGTAATATTTTTCATTGAAAAAAAGACATAATGCTATGAAATTCGATATCGTTTTATTATAACTAATAATATGGATACTAACACTACAGAATTTTGTTTGAAAACATATTCAAGTTATAAAATACAAACTATAAGTAAAAATAAGATAATTTACACAAAAACAAAAAACGCACCCAAGTGCATATTTGATGATATTTTATAGAATTTCTTTTTTCTGAAATTACTTAATTCAACTGTTTTTATGTTAGAAGTTTGTATGTATGTTACAGAAAAGGAATCTTATGACTTATAAGGAAGGAATACTTATTAGCCATAAGATTTTAATATAATACAAAATCTTGAAAACACCGAAAGTATGAGTGTTGAGATATTATGAGACAATATAATTATTCTTTTCTTATTGTTCTACCGAAATTAAAAGAGCATTCTAGTATAAATGCGATTGTATTTTTTAGTCTCTTTGAAGCTGAGTAGTATCATTAATTAAAGACTACTTTTTTTATCGAAGCTGGAATTATTTGCTATCAGAAGCATATAAATTCTATGCTTTTGTATGTGATATTTATTTTACCAAACAAATTCATCGGAAAAGCATATACTACAATAATATAAAAACATTTTCAATTGGAAAACATATGATACAATAATACAAAATTGTATCCGAAGTCACTCAAAAAATATTTTTATAATTTAAAAAAATGGAATTCTTTAGAATTCAAAAATGCGATAAATAAAGAAATGCTCATGCAATGAATAGGCAACGTAGTTCTACTAATACTATTAATACTGTCTTAATACTATTAATTGAAGAAATTATTAATTTGGAAAAATGTTATTATTATAAGTAATTAATGATTGCTTAGTGAAATATTTGGAATGTGTCATCAGGACAAAAATGAAGTCAAAATATCAGGCTCTACATTCGCAAAAAGAAGAAGAAGAAGAAGAAAACGGTAAAGTATGAGTTAAAGAAATAAATAAGGATAAAACAAAGATGACAAAACGATAAAGCATTTATTATTATCCCCCAGTCTTGTCCATTAGTTCCTTTTAATCTGATTAGCTAACAATCTTTCTTCACTAATATAATACATAATAATCCATTTAAAATAAGAGTAATGATTTAGGAAAATGTTTATTTGTGGATTCTGACAATCCTTAGTTCTTTTGAATTCTATTTTTTTATTGTTGAAAAGTAATTTAATTGTCTAGAAAAGAATGGCATTCAGTTTGGATAAAATCATCCTTACAACTAATGATTTTACAAATGTATATAGAAAATTACTTTTTGATGAATATAAAGTTAACACTTGCTTTTTTCCAACAATGATACAAAATTGGAAATAAGGATTCTTTTTTGAAGATATGAATATTCTCATTATGTATCGATTCATCGTAAATTCCTTTAAAACTTAAATAAAAGCGTACTTAATAATTAAATTGCTATAAATTTTAATTTCTGGCAAATTATTGCTATAATGAAGATGTTTATCCACTTTTATAGTTTATTAGTAAAGTTGCTTTAATATTTTGAAACATGATTATCATTAAATTAACACTTTCATTCTTATTTTAGAAATTTTTTTCAATTCTAGTATTAAAACATATTTAAGTAATAAATAACTCATTACTTGTTTATATCATGGGAAGTTTTACTCAATCCTCCACTTGATGAATTTCAATTTGTTAAAAAATAAAAAGTGTCCACATGGGAAATATATGTTCTTTCGAATAATAAAATAACTTAAAGCGCTCCGTTATTGAAATCTACTCCAATAATAGAAAGAGATTAGAGAAGTTATACAATTTAAGTCCCATTGGGGACATTAATACCATAATTTAGAAATGGACATTTAATTCCATGACAAGACCATCATTAACAGGCCATATTTCGACAGGTCGATGATTTGTAAAACCCCGGGAAATTTCTTTGGTACTTTTGAATCAAATTAAATTATTAAGCGTACTACTTTTTTTTTATCTTTAATGTAATAAAGTTATTTTATGAAATATATCTTTTCAGGAAGCAAACAATAATGTTTTACAAGTCATCTATTAAAATAGTGTGCAAAATATAGTCTTGTAATAATGTATAAATGTTACACAAGAAGTACTTTACAGTTCTGTAAACTGTCCCAAGTTTCTCAGAGGAGTCTGAAGTTTTGTGAGTGGTAGTCATTTTTCCCATTGCACTCTTCGAAAGTAAGAAATTGCTCAGAACTTAACGAAAGTCTATGACTTCCATAAGAACTCAATTCTAAATATTCATCTAAAAGTTTTGAACAAAAAATTGGAACAAGATAGGGCCGCGTAGTGTAATAGGAAGATTACGAATACTTTGAAATATGATCTTTTCCCCATTTTCTAAATGCCAGTGACCAAAAATAATTTCGAAATCTTTCAGATTAAACTGATTACTTCAATTTAATTTGGACGAATAAGGTTTAATTTTGAAGTTACTCGGGCATTATTTTGAGAAGTTACTTAGGATTTTGAGTCGTATTTAGATAATTAGGATGACACCTGAATCAATACTCGATCTCTGAACTTCCACACCATTCCAACAAAATGATGTTGTATGGCCCTTGATTCCAGGTTTAATGTAGATCAAGTCCATATACACGATGGATCTTTCATGGATTCAATTATAATTTGGAATCATTCTATTCGTAAAATGAGATCATTTATTTATCCACAGCGGTCCCTATTGCTCCTCAATTCATCAAATGTGTGTAATAAAAAAATAATTTTCGTTTGTTTTTATTTAATGTTTAATTTGTACATTTTGTATTCTTTTGTAACTTAAGGACAGAAAGAAATTTCCAGCCAAAAGTGTGAGAAAGAAAGGGTGATTTTTTCGACGGAAAAGTAATTGAATAAATTTAAAACTTGTAAGAATTCTCATCAGTAAAACAGATAAAAATTTAGAATTGAACTTCTTAAATTTCATGTCCCAGCTTATAATATAGGACAGTGGGGTTTCAGAAATTCTGAAAACAGGTGCTTTTGTCAAATTTTTTAGTATTAGTGACCAAAATTAATCTTGAAATATTTTTAATTAAGACATTTCATTAAAATTTATCAGAAAATTGTAATAAAAAATTCTTTCGCTTGACTTTATTAAAAACTTCGTTTACATGTATTGCATTGAATTTTTTGTGATAGGTTAAAAAAAATTTTTTTTTTAATGTCAAAAATAGAAGGCGTGGCTTTTTTTTTTTTTTTTTTTTTTGGCAGATAGGAATGGGGAAAATACTAAAATTTAAAAATACTTCATTCAGAGCAATACAGATAAAAATTAAAGTCTGGGTTTATATACTGCATTTTTCGTTTCTACCTTTTATTTTTTATTTGATTACACTTTGTTTCCAAGTTAGTTCCAAAAAATATATATAAATTAATATATACGATTTAGTATATTTTTCATATTTTGTGCAGTGTATAATCATATGTACATAAATGCACACGATATGAAATGAGCTATTGCCACAATATGAAATAAAAAAAATTTTAAAGTAACAAATACTATTCAATTTATGTTTCGTTTTCTATTCCACAAGAATGCATATAAGGTAATCGTTTATACTTGTCCCTACTCTTTTACTTGAATATAAGATGAAGACAAAGAGCATATTTATTTCAATTTCTTCGTTTTAATGCTAAGTTATAGTTATTTTGGGAAGACATTTAAAATGGTACCTAATTTTCTAAACTTTCCCACCACACTAATGGGAGAAAGAGAGAGAACTAAAGTTCATTTGCAAGACATCCATTTGCCTAATCCTTAAACGGGAAAATTAAATAATTCTTAAATATGCCTGAGCGACAATATAGTTTAGTAAATGAAAAAAAATATATTAAGTATTTCATTGGAACTCTTTTCATAGAATAGTGATCAATAGTTTCTTTTCTGAAAGTAAATCTACTATTTTAATAACCTAGATTCTATTTCTAGTGTCTGTTGATATTTCACAAATTTACATCATTTCACTTATTCCGTATAAACAGAAAAAAATTAGCGTCATTAGAAGTAGTTTTGTTCTTTTACTTGGCTATAAGTTTTTCATCATTTATATAAATGAAAAACTCTGGCTGTCTTAAATTCATTGCTGCCATTTTAATACACAGGTTTCAGAAAAGGCTGTACAACTTTCTCGGTTCATTTACAAGAAAAATTCATCTTATGATTGTATATTTTCGTCTTGTAAGCATTTATTTCAAGATACATTATGATCACTTAATTCATTAAGCTGGTAGAACATTTGTTTTAAGTTCTTATGAATGACTGAATACTATTTTTATACAAATGTTTTTAACAAATTTTTCTCTAATGTAAATGCAAGTGAAATGAATCATTGATTTTGTTTGCTTGATGGTTTTAAATCTTTTTAATGATTATTTAGATGCATTTTTCTCTATTTCCACAATCTTCATTGAAAGAGTTTTACTTATTATCATTGACGGTAGAACACATATTTGTAATATTTTTGGATTAACGAAAAAGCCTTCCCCACTATTCTACCTTCACACTTGAGATTTGTATATTATTTTTAGTTGTAGACGGTTGAGAAAAGTGGGAAACAGCTGCGTCACGGAGGCTCATTGGTCTTTTATGTCATCATTTCTTGATACATTTTCACTGCAGAACTTTTTATATTCCTTGAATATTCTTCCTATTGTCGGCTGCTGAATCCTCATTAGTTATTTACGACTCCGGACGGTTCTCGTTCTTTTGTATTTGAGACTCAAGTTTCATTATTCTTTCCTATCTTTCACAGCCACTAAATTTAGTTAAACTTCACATATATTGCAGTAAAATTAAGTATTTTAAATAAGTTATATTGAAATACTTTATTTTTACTTATATGTACACTTTGTTCTCGTATTATATGACAAATCAAGCATACTTTAAACTTATTAATTCCTTGCAGCACAAGATGTATTACAATATTATAATACATTCATGATGTTGAAAGACATTAAGAATGTTAAATGATGTTAATCTCTTACAGTTATTTTTATTTAATTTCGCATCTCTTCCAATGAGGTTTGAAAAATCAATGTTATGTTAATGTTCATGTTAAAATATTTCTTCTTTATTACTTTCATGTACTTTTAGCCCTCGAATTAATCAATAGATTAGATGTCCTCTAGGGATATCAATATAATATGTAATCATTATATAATATGTAATCAAATACCATTATTCTATCTTTAACAAATCTTATTCAATAAGAATCAACGTTTGTACGATACAATTAATAAAATGCACGCGAGCTCGTTCCTTGATTCATGGTGGCAAATGTAGCGTCCTGGCAACGTCGCTTGTACAAGACAATTTTCTTTTAAAACTGCAGTGTAGTGACCCCAAAACTAATTTCATGTCGTCGTGCACTGTGTCTGCATATACCCCCTCCCCTTGCCACCTTTTTCTGTTTTATTGATTTTGCCAAGGTCACCTTCATGGTATTTGCATTGAAGAAGTCTAACTCATGTCGAAAAAGATATCTATATTTCTTTTTTGCAAAATTCTATTTTTAAATTTAATGTTTATAGCTGTTAAGATGTTGAAAATAAATTCAGAAATATTTGACACAGAAGTAGTAATTTAAAGCTAAAATAGAATAGATAATCTGTAGAGGAATCTTGTATAATAATTCCTCTAACTGCCATAATTTTTATAAGCCCATTAAATATAATATTAATTCTACCTTTCGCATACAGTGACGTGCTTCACATAGCAGAATTTTCGATATTAAAACTTTTGATTACGACAAAGTAGCAACTAATTTAAAAGACTAAAATCATCGCTGATCAATGTCAAATATCCTTGATAATCTTAAAAAAAAAGGAAATAATAATCAGTGCCCAAAATAGGTTGTGTCATCTGATTAGGAGGCTAAATAATTTGCAAATCAAAAGGATAATACTGCCAAAATTTTGTTTGAAAAAAATGGTATCCCATTTTTAAGAAATCATAGAAATGAAAAGAAGTTTGCTCATTTACTGTGCTCAAACCGATAAAATAAAATATGACAAACTGGAAGGAATTACATGATTCATGTAGTAAAAATAGATGTATTTAGTAAGACACAAGGTGATGCTGACCCACTTCTAGCTCAGATACATACAATAATCCAAAGTGAAATTCATCTAAAACGCTTGCAGCTATTGTGATGATAAATAAGCAGCCAAATATCTTTTAATAAATAGAAAAATCAGACTGCTTTCTTGGAAAGTCGCGACGTCTCAACAGAAGAGAAAGAAAGATAAAAAAGAGACGCATTGGCAATTTGCCTAGCAAAGGAAATGTGTCGTAAACACAAAGGAGATCAAAAGACTGATATTGGTATGTGCCCGGGTTGTTGGCTTGCGGGAAAACAGATGCAGATAGCGTTGAAGGACCGACAACACAACAGGTCATGAAATTTTATTGAACCAATGGTGTTTTGATTATACCACGTGGACTACCAAAGAGAAGTCAGGTCTCAAATCAGAATTCCCTTTAGCCGAGTTCTGCTGAGAGTGGAAAGTTTTTCAGGAAACTCTCAGGACAACTCTGACACATCTGAGTTTTCTGTTTAATAGACTATAACTAAGAACATCTCACTTTCAGTGAAAACAACCGATTTTTACATTATTAATGAAATCATGCTAGTTGCGGTTAATTATTTTTATATACGCTTATTTTGCGCCCTGTTTGTTGTTTGTTTTAATTTTTCAGATAATGAAAATTTAAACTATCAAAATGGATAATGGAAAATTTCAGCTAAATCTAAAGAAATAAAATTCTTGAGTTGTTGAAAGTTAATTGAAAAACAGTGCTCATTGCTGTAGTTACGTGTTCTTTAAATGCATTAAAATCATTTACAAATTTTAGAAGTTTCTGATTTTAATATGCTCTATATTCTAGAGTTTTTTCAAAGTTATTATGCTAGATACCATCTCGTGAGCAGTCTATAAATGCTGCCTAAACAGGCTTTCATATTTTAAAATCATTCATCTATACATGAGGTCTGAAAAAACATCATTGGAAACTTAAAATAAATTACATGATACAAAAACTTCGATACTAAATTTTTTTAAGTAACCAAAAAATAATTTCAACTTGTCTGCAATCTACACTCGAGATTTACACAACAATACTCATTAGTTCAAAAACAAATGCCTATGTGTTCATATAGAAATTAAGTTATAATTAAAAAAATCAACGGAGTTTTGCAGTTTCAGATAAAATTGCAGAATTGTTTTAATACACTTTCCTCCTATCCATTATCATAAATTCACCGCTCGGGATAACATTGCGATATACCTCGGATATATTTTGAAGCCCCCTGAAATTTGAAGCACGAGACGAACGCCTCTAACAGGTGCGAAAATTCACTATTGACAGCGACTCTTTATAATCTGATTATATATCCAAATTTCAATACTTAATGTTTACATTACTTTTTTACTTCCAAATATAAACAGTTGCATCTCCGATGCAGCTTTTTGAAAACCCAATTGTTCATTTCGAGTTTCGGATAATTTTAACCCCCCCCCACACACACACACTTAAAAATGATATACAGTTTTTTTTATATTGATTTTTCAACTTTTATTATCGCTGATTATTAATTAAAGATAATAATTAATTGAGATTTATCTGATAATTAATTAGAGCCGAAGATACTTTTGAATTTTCTCTTCACGAAATTCATTTTCTTTTTACGAAATTCGTGAATTTTCTTTTTATGAAACTTATTTGGTTGGAATTAAGTGAAAAATATATACGATATGGGAACATTGGAGGCGCTTGGCGATATTAATTTCTAAACCAAACCAACTTACTATTTTAGCAAAATATCCTAAGGTAGTAAACTATTTTGAATTTTATGGAGATATTCAAAAGATAGTACTTAAACCAACCCCTCCTTTCTTGAAATATCCCACTGTACTCTTCAGAATTATTCAGAGAATTCTTCAGAAAGTTAGCACCATAGATAAAATTGAGATAACTTAGCGGTCGCCATAACTCTGCAAAATATTACCAAGAAGGTCTCTGTTTTTGTAAAAGAAATCGTAGTCATTTGCTCATTCTTAATTTTAGGAGAGAAGAACAAAATAAACGCCTGTAATCTTATAGAGAGACAATTTAAAATTTATAAAAAAAGTACAAAGCTCTGGATTACATCACGATTTACGACCCACTTTGTACAATCTACAAATTAAGTTTCGATTTCATTTTATCACATACCGTTCATTTTTATTCTAATATCATTTTACGGCGTTTTCTTTAATTTAATTGCTGATATTTAAGTGTTGCACATAATTAAATGATTGCTCATGAATATCTAATTCAAAACTTTTCAAAAATAATTACGTCAAGCTCAAAACGCCCTTTAAAACTGCACATCGGAATTCTGAGGCAATATGTCATTTCTCTAGGGATATGCAACAAACTGCCGGTGAAATAATTCTACAGGGACCTTCAGAAATCCACCTTTAATTACAGTTTCTCATTATTCTTGTAATAAATGAACTCATGGCTCAATGAGATAATAGTAGGCGTTTTCTGAAAATTATTCAGTGAATATCAGAATGATTTATGAATAGCATGAAGGCACTCACAATCACCCATTATACCATATCTAGGGTGCTACAAGTCAGTTTTCTAAACACCCAATAGAGAAAATAATTGCCCACTTATCTCAAAATTTTTAGGGAAATATACTGAAACAACAGGGAGGAAATTCGTAAAGTAAAATATTTAATGGGTCGCGTTTTTATTTTATTTTTTATATGGAATCGATGCAAAATGGAGCGCGTGACAGTAGAAGATAATGGTAATTTTACAGATAATCTGAAATCTTACAATATTCTGTAATGTTATTTCAAATTAAGGCAACCTAAATTATAACAAATGGTGGCTAATTGTTCCTAAAATTATATTTTCCTCACTATCAGATCAAATGTTATAATACTAACATTTTTTCAATAATAATATATGTTATGAAGGTCGTAACATTTTGGTGCAAATAACACCTACTATGTCTGAATATAAATGTTAATGTAAATCCATGAAAATTGAAAATAATGGTAATTTTACAGATAATCTGAAACTTTAGAATAGTCTATTATATTATTTCAGATTAAGGCAACACAAATTGTAACAAGCGGTGGCTAATTATTCATAAAATTATATTTTTATCATCATCAGATAAATTGTTATAATACTAACATTTTGTTCCATAATGATACATGATATGAGGATCGTAATGTGCTGTTGTTGCAAAAAATATATTTTCTATATAACAGTAAATGAAGCAAATAAAAAAAATGTCTGAATATAATTTTAATATAAATAAAAACTAATGCGTACATGCTTCTCTTCTCTGCATAAGTGATTAGGCCAAATTCATTCAAAATAAGATAAGGAATATTGCCAACTTTTTAAAGAGTAGAAATTAATTAAATATTAAATTAATTAGAAATCAACCACTATTTTGCCATTTTCCACAATAACTACAGAACAAATTATTCCACGAGAAATGTAATTTGTTAAAATATTTTTTATTGTTGAAAAACAAAAATGCAAATTACTGCCACAACACAAAAGCCGACATTTGAAGATTTATAACAAGAACAACAATTGATTTAGTTTAGTTCTTCATTAATATAAAAATATAAAAATAACCATCGAATTAAATTGACTCAAAGCGTTCATTAAATCATTTTTAGATACTAATATTTGTTAATAGAGTTTGAATGCTCATATAATAAATACTAATAACTTAAAAAGACGATTAGCTATTGGCGGTTATAAAAATAGTTTGGTTCATTAAATATTCTCATTTTATTTAATAAAGGTTTCAGACGATAAAACGATTTTGTTTATTATAATATTTAATATAAAAGTAGAAGATTTTAGATTTAAAATATTAAGCATGAAAGCATTTAAAACCCAAAAAACTCAAGTATATCAGCCAGTCATATATAAAAATATCGGAAATAGGCTTCAAAGGAATGTAAAAAATACATTATTGGACTGCATTATTTAGTAACTAATAATAAGCTGATTTGATAAATTCTTTAAAAAAAGCAGGCTGAAATGGGATTATTAAATTTAATTAATTAGTGAAAATCTTCTGCAGAAAAAAAGATAGAACTATGGTAACTGGTTAGATACTTAAATGTCATATTATACAATTGCGATTTAACATTGACAAATATTAATTCTCCTTGATTTATTTTTTACCTTAAGAGCAAATACGCATACGCAAGCTATACGCATTAATTTGAAATTTAAATCTAAATACATAGGTACGAAACAAAAACTTTTTCAACACCGAGAAACAGAAGTAGATCCTCTGAGAAAGCAATCGGCACATGCAGAGAGGGGAAAAAGGAGGGATGTGGGTTGACATACGGCGAAGTGACAGTTCGGCGGGCTAGCTCAAAGCGTCTATTTTTGCCTTAGTCAATTTTCATTCACTTTCTGTACGAATTCTGGGTCACTCGAAACATTTGAAAATTATTTTTGCATATTGAGTTTTCAGTACTCATGTAGTAGAAGCGAATTTATTGATTCAAAATCACAAGATACTTTATAGAAAACGGGAATATTTTTCCTAAGCAAATTTGCTGCAAAAGATTTAAAACAGTTAACTTATCTTTGTTGATTTCAGAATTATCAATAAAAACTTATCTGATGAATTACTTACTTTTCAAGAATGATGAATCATTTATTTTATGAAAATAAAGCAAAAAATGGTACAAATGACAAGCAAATGGGTTCTTATTGATAATGCATGATATTTTTCATTTGGTATGTTTACTTAGAATTTTTAAAATTTATTTTTCACTAAGTAGAGTTTAGTCTGTGTACAGTTATCTTTTCTAGTTTCTAATATTGTTATGTTGAAATTTATAAGCCTTAGTACAATGGATCATCCTCAAATGATATAGAGGAGAAAACAATGGAAGTTAGATATTTCAGAAATATTAAGGTAATCAGAATTAATTCAACTTATTAAGGTAACTCTCAGAGGAAAACCAGGAAATTTGAAAGGAAAACGGTTATGCGATTTCCCTGATTTTTGCATTTATTCAAGAAATTTTACAGATAATGCCCGTAGATTTGAGAACAGTTGTTTAATAGTAATAAAATAAAGTTTTGTTAAAAATAGTTTCTCCAAATATTTTAATGATATTTTTAAAGATATCGTATATGTAAAGAATGAAATAAATTCCATTGTATACGTTATGTTATCGAATGAATCCTTTAAATTCGAATATTGAATCCTTTTTTATGAAGAATGTCTCTTCATATATAATTCATTTCTAGTTGAGTGCAATAAGTCACATACGGAAAAACACTTTTCAAAATTTTGTAAAAGTATTTTATACTATTTATCGTCTATATTATGTCAAAAATCAAAAATCACCCAGAATAAAATATATGAAATTTTGATGTAACAGCTCTGACTACTATCGAAATAGCATTTTGGAACAACATACAATAATCACATATCATATATTATTATTTATCGGCAGATGTAGTCAGCCTATAATAGTGTTTTTAATCAATAAAACGTCCTGGTAAATTCGGCATATGATATTTTGATATAATAGTGGCATTACATCGTGTGGTGAATTTTACAATTTGATAATCAGCAAAATAGTCGCATTAGTGAATTAAATAACAGAATAGTCGCATTAGTAGATTAGTACAACTACAACATAGCAGCAGTTGTAGATGATATCTAGGCACAAAAATGAATGTATTATTTCGCATTTTTTAAATTATGAAGGGAAAAAAAGGTTTATTTGAGTCTTTCTCGAAACAGTTTATTTGTAATTATTTAGCTTTAATATTCACTTCGCAATTTATATGTGCATAAATAAGTAGCGTTGAAGAATTTGGAAGTAAGAATTTAAATAATAAATTATTATGCTTATTTTTTGCTGAATCTGTAACATGAGGGTAAATTTATTTATTGTTTAGAAGCCTTTTTTAAACCGGCATAAGTTTAATGGTAAAAGGGAATTCTAATTCATTAATAAAAGACTATATAAGAAATCGAAAACATTATGTTTACATTTTTGCATGTTTATCCACTATCTGAAGCCAAACAACATTCATATTTTAAAATCAAAACAAGAGTCCTACTTCCCGAAAATTTAAATAAAATATTCTTTTTTCTAATGCTGGAAAAATAAGTGGCCAATAAAATAGCAAAAAAAAATCACAATAAAATGATAATAGGTTTTAAAAATGAATAAAAAGGAACAAAAACTGATTAAAAATAATATTTAAACTGGCAATAATTGATGGTGAAAAATAATATGCAAATAGCAAAATTTATAACGCTAATTAAATTTAAAAATTGTTTTTTGTTTGATAATGTTTAATAGCACAAAAGTCAAATTTGATTATGTGTCATCAAACCTGTGAACTAAAAGAAATGTTAGTAGGAAAACATAGAATGCATTTAACGTTTATATTCAAATAATATAATAAAAGTACTTTAAGGCTTTTATATTAGAAATAAACACATTTAAATTTATTAAAAATAAAAAAATAATTAAAAAAACACCTTGATTTTTTCTGTATAATTCTTATAATTATCATTAAATCTAAAATGAATTTTGAAATACGTTTATATATATTTACATGAGTAATAATAACTTTTTTTAATTCTAATATTTCAGAGATCCTTGTGTAGTCCTTTGAAAAGTAATTTTTCGAACTTAGTTACCATTCTTAATAAGGTTTAAAATGAAACCCTGATCTACCAAACCTCAAATTTTTATATTGATATTGTTGATGATAAAGTAGTAATCAAATCGCGCATTGCAGAAATGCATTCTTCCCTAAAAGAATTGAAAATTTATTAGACAGTTATATCCTTATACAGGCTTTAATATAATTTTTTATACTTTACTATTACAGGCTTAATTATATAATTCTTTTTTATACAATCTCTTATAAATGCTTTATTATATATTTCTTTATTATATATTTCTTTATTATATATTTCTTTATTATGCAATCTCTTATAAATGCTTTATTATATATTTCCTTATTATGCAATCTCTTATAAATGCTTTATTATATATTTCTGAGTTTATTTAAGTGCATAAAATTTATATTCTTCAGTTATTTACTAAGTAGCGTTACTAAGACATTCGTCATGTAAAATATATTTGCTAAACCCTTCATCATAACTTTTATTTATTGCTACTCTAAAAGTCAAAACAAAATATAGTATTTCTGGTTAGGAGTGTTAAATTTTATTTAAATCTTCTTAAGTGGATTTTTCAAGGAAAAAAGAAGATTTTCATCGTTTAAAACCTATTTGTCAAACTCTCTAAAATAACATTTATTTATTTATTTAAGTAACTCAGTTTGTTACACTAATCTAAGCAAAACATAGAATTTTGTGGTTAAAACTGTTGAATTTTATTTATTTTGTCTTATCTTTTCAAATGAAAAATGAATTCATCATTTAAAATATATTTGTCAAACCTTTCATCGTAATTTTTATTTACTTATTTTTATAAGCTACTTGTCACTAAAAATCTTCTAATACAAAACAACTTTCATGCATTAAAGTGTCGGTAACAATACTAGTTTTTTATGAATGCACCACATTGAGTCAAAATTACATTATTCATTTTGTCCTTATAAAACAGGGATTTTTAAAGTGGTTCAGTATATCCCATACACTTTTTCATCCAAATTCTCAAATCACATAAATAGCTGCTTATTATTGATTATTCTTACTCAATTATTGATTTTTGAGCAGTTTTCCTATTCCATAAGCCCTGAAATGATGCTTGGAATTTATTTTTCATCCTCAACTCGTAATCGTTTTATTCATATATTTTATTTCAAGAACCATGTTTTATAACAGTGCTCATTTGAAGTGCTTAAAAACACTCGCTTTTATAACTACACAATTTCAACTCGCTTAAAAACACGTTGCTTAAAAACACTCGCCTTTATAACTATACAATTTTTGAAGGAAAAAAAAGATGCGAATCAAATCATTGATATTGAATATCTCGGTCAAAGAAAAAAATTTTTTTTTTCATTTCCAAAATAAACATTTCTACTAAAGAAAGCATAAAGCAGTGGAATGTAATATTAATCTTTCTTAATCCATCATTTGTCTATATTAAGAGCCAATAATCCTAGTTTTTTTTGGAAATTACAAATATTGTTTTAAAAAAGCATATACAAAAAGGCTGGAATAGCAATCTAAAACACGATATAATTTTTCAGAACTATCAATGCATCTTACATACAAACAGAGAGCGCATGAATGATTAAGAATATTTTTTAAAACAAACAAGTAAATATGACAATTGAATGCATAGAAAAAATATACGATTCATAGTAATTAATTTAAAAAGTAAGTGAATTAAAAGTATATAATAAGTAAGTAATATATAATAATATATATAAGTAAGTAAGTAATAAGTAAAAGTATATATAAGTAAGTAATTTAAAAGAATATCGGATTTTATTTACTTAACAAATGTTAATTACTATCATTTATATTTATTCTGTAATTATTCAAAGGATTTAACATGGCTTTAGAATCATTTTTACACAAAATACCATAGAAAAGCAATGAATGAGTTTATAAATAACAGAAGAAACAAAAGCAATGGTATAATTTATAGACTGCAATATACAGAAATGCAAGCATTTTCTTTAAAAAAAAAAAAGAGTATTTGTTCTTAAAAATAAAAAATAAAATTTTAAAATAAGCATATGTGCTTACATGCTCATAACTAAGCGGGAAATCCTCATTTGTATTATATTTTGTTATTCTTGATTAAAACCAAATTATTGCATCAGCTGATATGATTTGTTTTCATAATTTTTGAATTCAGTTCGGTCTGATAACAAATTAATCGTAGTACTCAACAATGACAATGATTCGTGGCTCTTATAAGCATATATGTAAACAAAACTTCAACAGAAATAATACACTCAATTTTTTTACAAACCAAAGAAAACGACGTGAAAAAAAGCACTCTTCTCTTGAAAATGTCTTTAAAAAATGTTCATCATAACTGGTGTCAATTTATATAAAATACTATATGATTTGCAAAAACTTGTTTACAAGTTTTGTTGTCAACAACACAGACAATTTTAAAGATTTTTTCCATTCACAAATGTAAACAAATATTTTCTTTTTAAAAAATATAATTTTTTAAGTAATCAAATTCATTCAAATATAAAAAAGGAGAATTTTTCTTCTCCATGGAATGCATATACGCAGCATTCATCGTAAATGTCAATAAAATATTGCGTAATTCAGCATTTTTTGGATTATTCAATATAATAAAGATATCTATCTCTCTTATTTAAAATTTTGTTACAAATATTTGTATGAAAAAATCACTCTAGTATGAATAGTTCATAAAAAAAGGGTGTTATAAAAAATGAATAAAGCAATTCGGACTTACTTAAAATGCGAAAGGGGCGAAAGGACTCGGGAGCGGCATGTGGAGTCCTAACTCATCAGCTGGTAGCGCAGCACTACAGAAAACCACGTGTTTTTAAGCGGAAGGATGTGAGTTGAACACTGAAGGATCTACAAGTTTTCAACATTGTTCAGAGAACAACAACAGTCTGTTGATGCTGAAAGATAGTTTTGGGAGTGAACTTTACTGTCCGTAGTTAGAGTACTAACTAACATTTTTGAATCGGATCCAACGGAGTATTGATCAGACTGCAGTCATTTCTCGTAGGTAGCTTTCAACGTCGGTGGAAATGAGAAAAGCGTTAAATTTCCTGGAAAGTACTATAATAGGGGCATGAGTAGCATTCATCCATTGCATCTGGTTAACAAAATAATCTTCCTCTTTTCTAGCTCTAGAAAACGACTCGTGTTGGCAGCTTGCCCCTACCTCTGAATGATATATCTTTTTTCCCGACGGGGTTATTTCTACTTTCTGAGCGGTTGATGACATTTTCTGCAGACAATTTTAGCCTAGGACGATTTCGGGTTACTTGTGACTGAGTGCAATTCTCACGGGAACAACAACACTTCGAGAAAGTGTCGAATCAAAGCAAAGAGATAGGGCTACAAACTCCCAAACAAATTGAGTAAGTGTATTATTCTTCGTCTTTAAAAAAGGGCTGCTTTTCAACGAGTTATTAAGTCTGTCAGCATCGCGTAAACCACTGACTGTCAGAACTCATCTCCAAGTGATGTCATTCAGCTCAATTAAGTCTTTAAGGTCTTTTCATTTTTTGGTACAAAACTGTGAAAAGATCACGAATTTTTAACTACTAGCACAAATGAGTTTATTTTTTTAAATGAAAATTTTTAATGTTGATATACAAAAATATTTCCTTAATTTAATTAAATTATTCTATAAATTTTATGAGCACCCAATAAGCTGAATATAAGACAATTCAGTCGAGGTTTTTTTATGTTGTCTTTATTTGTTTATATTTTTAGTTTTACAGTCAGATATGATGCAGTTTAAGAGTTTTAATAAGTTACACTCTTTACATCATTTAATAAATTTCGTTACAGTTCAGAATAACCATTCGTTTTTAATCAGAGAACATTTTTATCGCTTTTATGCCCTTACAGATCATACTAACATAAAAAAATGGTAATAAAATTATTGAAATAATACATGATTCTCATGCAGTGGGAAATGCTGGTCTGTACTCTTCTTACGTACCTGCAGGTAACGGTTGGAAGTTTCCTCTTCAGTTGTTTTATCCAATCCGATTGAAGCAATGGATGAATGTATTGGTAGGAAGTTCGCGTAGGCAATGGTTTATCTAACCACGTACAACTGTCAAATAGTACTAGAGAAGAAGGGGAGGGGAGGGAAGTCACAAATGGCTGCGCAGTATCTCAAATAACGCATGATATCAGAGGAAGACAAGAAATTTATTTTTTATGTTGCAAAACTTTAAATTAAAGAAATGGATTCATCCTTCTTACAAGAAAAATATCAGTATTTGGAACCATCTTGCACATCATACTAGTTTTCAAGTAAGGGCTTCTCAATACACACTTTCATTTAACTTGATTTGTTTTATATTTTTAAAGATATGACTCTGCAATTGATTTTCCACTTAATAAATTGAATTGAAATCTTGTACATTTGTGCATTCTCGGTAACAATATTCTTTTTAAATATTCTTAGAACTTATTGACCAAGTTAATCGATCAATTTAATTAAATGTTTATTCCACGCACATGGTGTCACTTGGTACTGAATTTCAGAAAAAAAAAATCATTTCAAAGGTCCATAAAATTTATAGAAGGGAATTATAAATAAAATTTAAAAATAGAAAATAATTAAAATTAAGCATTTCTACTTTTAGTATAATAATAAAATTTTCGTTTCAAAAATTGTTTTTACTAAATTGATGTATTTTACGAAAAGTTTTCTTTGATCTTTAGATAGAAATAACGGTACCATTAGCTTTATTCTTATAGAAATCGCATACCATAAAGTAAAAAGTTTTTATTCATGTAGTTAATATACACATATTTTTATAATTCAATGCAAATTATCACTAGTCAATTGTCCTTTTGAACATTCTAAAATAGAATTTTTCTTTTTACATTTATTGTTAAAAAGGAGCTTTTAACAAATAATTTTAGGAAAAATATAGCATTTTATCACATTTTCTTGTTAAATTCTAATTCCAATATTTCAGCAAAATTAGATTTTAATTTCAAAATTCGTTACAATTTCAAGTTCAGAAAACATTTAACTGGTATTACAAAAACTTTTAAACTTTACATTTATTTTATATTTAACAGGGCTTCTTAATTTTATTGTGTTAGAAGTGAAATCATCCACTCATCCATGAATACCTAATATTACTTTAGTTCAGATAACCTTGGCTGGGACTACTTGTGGCTCGTATAATATATAGTTTTACGTGTCATTTTTTTTTCAATAATAACTGTAGAAAGTTAAAAAAATTATACGTAATTAATAAAATAAAGAAGTTATAGATGACAGTCTTGAATAGAAGCATTTGAAGTATGAGGATGGGAAGTCAGCAGCCTACAATTGGATTACCTATTCTCGAGAGGCATATTAATAGACAGGCACAGATAACAATCCTTATATTCTATGATTGATCATAATACCATGAAACTGGCCTACTACAGAACGCGTATAATAATGGACTCTATTTTGATCTTGGCACAAAGCCCAATTAAATATTACAAAGTGGCTTGTCATTAGAATTTACCTCTGAGATTTAGAACCAAAAAGGATTTTTAAAAGTTTCATAAACTGATTTCGATTAGTTTTTAAGTGGTTGTGGTCACTAAGTCGTTGTCCTTTTAAGTTGTTGCATTCGAATGCCCAAGAATATACAGACTGATAGATGGTTAATCCCTTATCGGATTTAATGCAAAATTTGATGTAGATCTATTATTTTGATGATAAAGCCATATTCTAAATTCTATCGCCAAACTTCCCATTAAACGAATTTCCCAGAAAGTTTGATCTACAGTTTTGTGAAAAGGCTGAATATCAAATTTTATCTTTATAGCCACTTATATTTTGGAGCTATCGTGTTCATATAGACAGATATAATACCAAAAAGGTGGTTTTCGGATTCTAGAAAGTCTGAAATGTTTCGACGTCGAATTTTTTGTGGATTATAATATTTTCTCTTTGTATACTTCATACACAAGAAAATAAAAATCAAAGATTGGGAAAATTGCCCCAAACCAAACAATTGTTAAATTCTGTATAAGCTAACTCGCTTTTAAAAAGAGTAAGACCTCTTACTTTTCCCATTGCGAAACGAGTTATTAAAAAATCTTTAGATTAATAAATATACTCATAAATTCCCCCAACTCTAGACAAGGATTAGAAGAAATCCGAACAGAAACTGGATCCTCTGATGGCACAAGGACAATATCTGGTGATCCGTTACTGCAATAATCGATTCCAAAATTTGTATTAATCCAAAACAATTTGCAAAAAAGAAAAAAAAAAGCCGTCATGGAGAATCAATTAGCTCAATGTGTGTGAATCAATTAACTCAATGAATGTGCTTTTAGTTCTATAAATGAACAAAATCTTTCAATTAACCAGAGATTGATGATGACATTCATGGATTTGACTTACAAAATGAAAATTTGCTAACAGATATAATGAGCTTTCTCTTTGCAAAATATAATCATAGAAAATAAATAAATATATTTACAATATTCTTTTAAATACTGACATGTATGCTATTATTATTTTAAAATTCTACGAATAGCTGTAATTTCCTTATATCTGAATTTAATAGATTTCATTTCTATTTAGTAATTCATACTATGTATCATATTCTGATATGTTATGGCTTCACTATTTTCCCATAAATGGTCTACATCTTTATTAAAATATTTATTCTACCTTTTCTTAATAGTGCTTTTTGTGATACAGAGATCTGATTTGAATTGGAACATATATTTTTTTGAATTCAGCTTTCATAAATTTATTACTCTTCCGTTTTTTGTAAAACTGTTATTGTAGTTGTTAAAGATGTTTTTTATTTTAATGAGTAATCATATTTTAGAGAAAACTAAATAAGTTTCAAAGTGAACTACGGCTTGATGAAATGAAAGCTGATTGGTTAAGAGAAGAATTGTGTCTTCCCGTTGGTGTGGTGTAGAAGTTTTGGGTTGGGTGCTAGCTCAATTGTTGTCCTCTTCAACCGTTAGAGGCTCAAAATTACTTCCCAAAATAGAAAATTCTTTGTTTTTAAATTGCAATAAAGTTACATAAAATCTGATGATTTTCGTGATTACTGCCATTTAGAAAGTCTTTTACTGTTTAAACATGTAGATAAAACATACTTTGCTGCAATCGAATTTACTGAAAAGAAGTTTTCAGCTAAGCACAACACAAGTGTGGTGTAATTCCTACTAAAAACTTTGTAGTAAACCATTTAAATATCAAAAGTAGAAATAATGAAGAAATCATTGGACACAATTTCATGGATGCTTCTCATGTGATGCGAAAAATTGTATACTTAAGCTGTTAAATAAAAGAAAAGAAAAAAAAATTAACTTAAAATTTTTTATTTCATTAGCAAACTATTTAATAATTTATTTTGCTTAGTATTGTTTATCTACAACATAATATGAGGTTTCCCTTTGCATATATTTCATTCTCCTGGAATTAATCTTAATTTCCTTAATTCGCGCAACCATAGATACATTTATTCCTCACAACAAAGGTTAAAACAGAAATCAAATAACAAAAATCGGGGGCATATTTTCAAATGTAATAATAAAATTTTAAAAAAATGTATTTTATGAAACATTATTAAAATAAGCCGTAGTCTTCTAAAATTAGTTTAGTTCAATAAAATTAGCATTCATTTTCGAAGGTATACGACAGCCATTTTGCGACAGGCCTCATATTTTTAAACAGTGATTAGACGCGAATTACACTTGATTCAGCACTCTACTCTCAAGCTTCCATTCTGCATCAACATGACGATACTTGATCCTCCTTGGCATACATAAAGTGCACCAATTTCATGTACAGAGTGGATCTATGGTGATATTTTAAACCCAAAGCCGAGACCTTACAATAAAGTCACTGTTCCAATTTCTAAAATATTCATAAAGGAAATTCCTTCTTTATTAACTATTATTACTCACTTCTGGTTTCCATATAATGTAGCTGGTGGTGAAGAAATTATTTTTTTCGCAAAGAC
Source organism: Argiope bruennichi (assembly GCF_947563725.1). Lineage (NCBI taxonomy): Eukaryota > Metazoa > Arthropoda > Arachnida > Araneae > Araneidae > Argiope > Argiope bruennichi. The sequence continues at coordinate 97,130,861 of NC_079162.1, forward strand.
AGCTTCATATAATTTATCACTTAATTTAATTAAATATATTTTTTAGAAAAAGTTTCATATTATTATTGGCACTTATTTTTAAGCCGTCATTTCTGTGCCCAGATGGCAATTGTTTTAAATCCAATTTCTCAAAAAAAAAAAAAAAAATGCATTCAGGAGTTTTTAATAAATCTTTCAGATATCGTCAAGATATTGTAGTTAACATTATTAACGTGTTTGTTTTCTTAAAGCAACTTAAAATGATTGATATCTTGCTATGAAGCAAAATTTTAAAGCAGTAAGATATTGTCTTATAAATGTGACTTATAAGATTTTGCCATCTTTGAAAAAGTCAGGATTCTTTATGTTATAAAATTAATGCCGTTGTATTAAAATTCCCTTTTTCGATTTGATATATTAGGTATAATGTTTTGAATTTACAAAAGAATTATGCGATTCTATTTTCGTTATTTTCAATCTGTCAGAAACCGGAAACGTCATCAGAACTAATACCACTCACTCCAAACTTTTACATCCCAGTAATACGACATCATTTGATTACCCAACATCGAAAGCAACACTAAAATCAACACTACAGACTCCCAAACTTTTGGACCCCAGCTATATGAAGCTTATTTTTAGCGCCATGCTTCGAATTAACAAGAGGATTTTTAGGAACTATATTTATAACTTTAAATCTATCAGAAATTCAAAACGACATCATATCCAATATCACTCACTCTAGATTTTCGCATCCCCCCTAAATGAAAATATTTGACTTGAAAGCTGATTCAATCCATGAAGAAGGCATATCTACGGAAAAGCAGGACTAGAAGTCAGAAACGTCCATTCATGACACCAAATCGTTGCCATTGCTATCACAGCCTTATGCTTGTTTTCATTAAAGAAATGTCCGAATCAGATGTCACATGTTTCTTTAAAATCGGAAGTGTTCTTCAAACGATTTTCTCATTTACTTCCATATTAAAAACTGGCAGGTAAACAGTTCTCCATTTGACAGAATTATTCAAAAATTTGATATGGCTTCGGTGGCCTGGTAGTAAGGTCTCGGCTTCGGAACCGCAGGGTTTCGGGTTCGAGACCCGATTCCACCGAAGAACCGCCATGTAAGCGGGTCTGGTGAACGTTAAACGCCCTGGCCAAACGTTTTCCCGCTGGTGTGGAGAGGAAGGTGCCAGCTCTGGTGTCGTCGTCATCAGATCGCGGTTCAAAATTACGAGGTACGTCGCAAAATAGCCCTAGTGTTGCTTTTAAACTGGACGTTAATATAACTAATCTAATCAAAATCAAAAATTTGATCCAAATTTACAACGTATGCCAAATTTCATTTATCGCGATATTTACATTTTCCAGTTATAATGGTTACAATTAATGAAAGAATATGTAGACAATTTCTCCATAGATGAATTTGGACCAAAATTTGATAACGATCGAAACTTTGATGTACGACTACATGAAAATTTTAAGATTGTGGTTTCAAATGATCAAGTTCATATACGCATGAATAGACAAACAGAATTGTCAATTCTTAGATATATTTGGTACAAAATCACATATAATCTTGTAATCTTGGTGGAAAGACTGCATGTCCATTTTCAGCCATGTAGGGAATTGTTTCCTTTCTTTTATATCTTACCGCTATTGAGCTCACGCACTGCATCAGAATTTTCCTTTTGACGGCTTTAGTTTAAAAAATTAATTTTATGTACAATTTTATTACAAAGACGAATGGCAGAGGTAATAATTCTACACACTTTTCAGTTATTGTGCTAACGTACGCGTAGATAGATAAACATACATAATTTCAAATATATATATATATATATATATATATATATATATATATATATTTGATGATTACAATACTTTTTGTGTATAAGAAATTAAAATGGAGAAAGAATATTCTAATTGAAAAAAAGAAAAATGATCCAAAACTGTAATTCTATTATTAATTTTTCTATGGATTTCAAAAAAGCATTGAAGAATAAATCTTAATGCAGTTTAATATATCGAGTCAGATTGTGATTTGAGTATGACACTTGTATTATTCGATTTGTTTCTATTTTTATTAAATTAAATAGGTATATTTCGATCTTTTCATTCTGACTGTAAATTTCCCCTGACAAACTAATACAATGGGATACAAAAGTAATAACAAGCAAGGTAAATATCACAAAGTAACTCCAGTCTATATATTAATCGATCATAGCGTTTTATAATTTTTAAAACCCTTTTGACCAACTAATAGTGATTGTTACCTTTATATTTAAAACTCTCTGTGAGAGCATTATGAAAAAAATCAAATCTGTGAAGGTTAATAATAAATCAATTTCGTCAATCCATTTTATTTTGATAAATCTGTCATCGTCAAACTCGAATAATAACTATCATCCATCATTCCCCTCTGCTTTCTTTAAAAATGTATTCACAGCTAAAATTATCAACATGACACATCGTTCTTCGACTTTTATCAACTAAATCCTTTATACTGTGCGTACTTAGAGTAAATTTGTAGAATAAATATTTATGTATATGCCATTTATGAAACACAGCCAAAAATAAATATTGCACATCAAATCTAGAGGAGAAATCTTAGCTTAAATTTCTGAATGATAAGATTTGTATTTTCCTTAAGTATACTTGGTTGTTACGATGAAGACTTGTTTTTCAACTTTGTTTTCTGATTTATTGCAAGATAACTTAAGTTATTTAGTTATGCATAATATTTTCCTGTTCCATGCGTTTAACATACAAGGTATTTTTTTTTACTTAATTTATTAATCAAAGAAATTTTGCTAAACATTCTAATTAGATTTTTTAAAATTTTACACATATTATAATAAAAGGTATATTTATTAGGAGAATTCATAAATATTGAATTGAACAATGAGAAATTGGTACAAAACATAACTTGTGTCAATTGTTACTGTTCAATATTTTAGTTTATTAAATAATTTTATTTATAAAAATTCGTTAACCCTTCATATCCTGAGTACTAATTTGCAAATAATTTATTAAATTTTATTTTTGTATAACAGATAAGATTTGAAGCAGGAAAGAAAAATATTAATTAATTAAAATAATGCAATCATAAATTGTAAAAGGTTATTCCTATTTTTAGCTACTATCTTCTGTCAGAACGACACTTCTAGTATTCAGCAAAAAAAAAAAAAAAGTGTCATATTACAATGACATGTAATTAAATTGGTACTTTTAAATACTGCCGGGGTATAAAGGGTTAATAATTTATGTTTGAAATAATATTATTGAATAAATTAGTTTTAATTAAATTATTTTCATATAAGCAAAACCAAATAAATATTTTCAATATAGCTGCTTAATGTATTGAGTTAATAAAAATGTTCAATTAATTGACGTTGAATATTTCTCATAATGGATGAGAATACACTTTTTTCCTATTTATATTTTTGCATATTAAGACTAAATGCTGACTTCTTTTAAAGTTAGTGGGCAGTTAAATCTTTTTTTTTAAGTCTGGGAAGAAAGTAGTTCCAAACAATCTACCCTGTGGATGTTGAAACTTAAAAAAAGAACTTCAGCCCAAACTCTCCTCATAACGAAATTATTGCTCAAAAATATCTCCCAATGACTCTCAAGCTTCTTAGATTATTCGAACTCGGAATCTTCCCAAAAGTGATCGATAATTCTGATAGTGCAATAAAAAGTCATTAGATGTCAAATTGGATGAAGGTGAGTTTCTTCAATCGAAATAATACCATTTTTCTAATCAATATTTCAAGCGAAAAATAGATTGTTTCGGGTTTTTTTTAACCTTTTATCTCTTCTGTTGCTTATATATTCAGAATGTTTCAAGAAGCTGATTTAGTAATGGAAGTTCTTTGATTTCTCTTAACTCAATATAGATTTCAGGATTTAGAACGCCCTAGAATAAATATGATAATGTTAGTATTGATATTTAAAAAAGAATTCAGATGTCACTCTTAACTTGAAACAGACAGTATTGAAGACTTAGTTTTGATCTTTCTAGTATTGAATTTAAACTTTCAGATAAGAATTTACTGAAGACAGTTTTGAAATATTGGACGTAAAGCAGCGAGCTGTCTTCCTTAAACTTTAAATTGTACAAAAAAAAGGGGGGTTAAATCAAGGACAAGACTTTTTATAGCTTCAAAACAGGGAATGCACCTACTTTGGAATATAACCAATAATTATAATAAAAAAAAACAATTAATTGTTGTGAAGAAACTCCTTAAACTCACTAAAAGAAACTGATTGAACTAAAAACAGAGGAAGTCATATCTACTGTTTATTCTCGGATTCTGAAATCCTCCGCATTTTTGCGCATGCGTCAGGAGGATTTATTTCATCAAAAAAGGGGTGAAAAGAAAGATGAAAGAAAAAATATTTATATTTAGTATTAGAGAGGAACTCACACTATTGGTAGAATTAGAAATCGTAATAACCACTCATCTTTCTAATCACCACCCCTTTAAGAAGTGTAAGCGTCGAGTAGTGGTAGTCTCGAGATCTTGAAATGAACTGTAATTCTGAAAGGTGTGGTTAAAATGATTCATTATGTATACATATCAGGTATAATTTAGTTTAATAAGATTACAATCCGTTCTTAAGTTAAACAACAACTATTATGAAAAGGATTTCGTATTTCTTAATTGTGACCAAAGGACAAAGAAACACCGGAGCCGATTCACGTCTCCAAACTTTAACACTGCACCAATAGCAGGTCGTTTCATACCAGTGAATGGCCCTTAGTGCACCAACCCACGTTCATGGTAGATATTTTGTGCAGAAAGAATTCGAAGCCGAGTTCCTCCGGTAACGCGTTCAGATCACCATGGATTCGCTTAAACGGGTAGAATCAAATTAGTCTTTTGTACAAGATGTTAAATTTTTTTGAAAAAGTAAGCATTAAATACCCTGTTTGGTTCGAAAATTAAATGGCATATGAAGTTATGTAAAAGGCTCTGAATGTACGATGTCTGTGATATGAATCGGCCACTGGGCCACTGTTCAATTCACATCTCAAATATATATAAAAATTCCAAGATTCTGTACCTCATTTCAATAGCTTTTTTTTGAAGATTTTATGAAAACAAAGTAGTCATCCTATAATTACATAACAATGCAAATGAATCAAAAAGCAGAATGGCTCCGGCAACGGCGAATAATTATAACAGTCATTAAAAGTAATATAAGACGTGCAACATACGTTAAAAACAAAAGTAAATATACGAGATTATATAAATGTCTTACAAGTGTTAGATGTAAGTCTTTAGGCAAGCATCCAGGTTGTGATTCACACTACCTACTACTTTTAATCTCTAGCGTAATAGTCTCCAGATCCGAAACAATACTACACTTTTATTCATTCATGCTGTTTTGTAAATGAACATTGTCACAAAAGAAAACAATTGAACTGAGGTACAGAACGGTTTCAATTCTGAAAGACCTCATGTCATACATAAAAATTAAAATGGGACCACATAAATTACAAAATTGGGCCGCTTGACTCTCTTGATTTATTAAAATGTGTCGCCCAAATTTTTAGAAATTTAATGCTAGAGGCCTAAAAACATTAAAATGCTATCATACATAAATAGAATTATTTTAAACAAATACTTTGAATATGACAGATCAGGGGATATCTACATATATGATACATGTATCACCAATAGTATATTGCATTATTTTTGATTAGGCAATTTTTGAAAGCATTAGGATACCGTGCTAAATAATACTGAAATTCAAGAAAGTGATAAGTTTTTCCGTCATTTCATGTCACAGATATTTCATGAATTAATTAATAAAAGATCATTTGTGCAGTTTGGTTGAAAAGATATGAAAGTGAGTGTATTTCTAATAAAGTTTTAAATGCTTTACAATAAATCATATCTTTGCAAAATTGTATTTTCACTCTTAGTATTTATTAAAAATTAGTACAAGATATGGTTGCAGTTTAAACTTGATTTACACTCGAAATAAATTTTAATTCTGGATAATAAGAAATCGCCAGAAATAACATTTTAAGCAAATCGGTTCAAAATTACCGGAGATATACAAGAAAAAAAAGGCTGTTTTCAATATATGTAAAAGTAGCAAATAGATCACTCTAATAATACTTTTATTTAATCAAATTTTCCTTTCAATCGTTAATATGGTAAATTTGATAAAATAATTGGGTTTTTTGGGGGTTTTTTATGATTACCGTTATTACCAAAATTAAATAAAAATTTTAAATCCATCCTTTTATTTGTGCATTTAATTGCAGATAAAGAACAGTATTTCCGATGTATATTGTTGAAAACAATAGTATTAATTATGCATTTTAGTTAAAACAATAGTATTAATTAGTAGTTTTTCAATTAGTATTAATAAAACTAGCATAAATTTAAAGTTTTTGGAGCAATCAGTTGCTTATTTTTTAAAAAGTCAGATGTTTATTTTCTGAAACATTCCTTTAGAACTGAAACATTAATAACATTATGCTATTGATTTGCATATTGCAATTTCCATCGAAGAATACTTTAAATCATTTTTGGAATATTTTTGCAATTTATCTCAATTTACCAATGTAGACACCGATCAAATTTTGAGCTAAATCCAACAAAGGGTTGACCGTCTGTTGATTTGTATTTTCAGAAGAAACATGTAAATGCGAGTAGTGAAAATCGCAATGACTTGAATATATCAAATTTTGTATGGAAATTTGTCACTACAATTGTAGTTATGTGTAAAATATTCGTTTCAATCGGTTCTGGAAAAATATATCTAAAACACAAATTCGATTATCGGATATTATTAATCAGTTAACTGTTTCGACCTCTTCGGAAAATGCGCATCTAAATTGTGTCGCAAAAATTTAGCGATAACGAATATACTCGCCAAACACAGAGTATGTGTAATACGAAATTATGTTGTGATGAAATTACTTTTATTTTTTTTTATTTCCATAATCACATTTATTTAATTACTTAAACATATATTTTTTGCACATGAACCATAAAAAAGACCATATCTTGAAAACATGTAAAAAGGATACAAAAGGATCATCAGCCCGGTTTTTATTACCAGGCGCACCATTTATTGAATAGTCTAAAACAATTTATGGTTGCCTAATTGCTTCTGGGGTGACTAATACAACACAGTGATATATTTAAGAAAAACAATTCATATTATATGCGGGTTTTTTATAATAATTTCTAATAATCTTTTATATGTTTCTTTAATTTTGACTTGGCTTCAAAATATTTTAAACGTCTTGAAATTTACGAATATATTTGAGTTTTTACTAAAACTGTAATTCAAATTGCAAATTGTCACTACTTATTACTCCTAACGAATAAACTCGTTATGACTCATGACGAGTATACTCGTCAAAAACAGTTAACTGGTTAACTTCATGGCAGGGAATAATCGCCAAAAATCTCGTCAAGGATCACACGATATATTCAGAAATAGTGCTGAATTCTCGCCAAATGTTAATATTTAGTAACTGTTGTATGCTAGTGTCATGCAAGACGTTCTGCCGTACCTAAGGTTCACAATTTTTTCCGGGGGCTGAGAGAAAATACCTTTATTAGAGAGAATGTGACAAAGTTTTGATGATGCTACTCCCGCTGATTTTTGTATAACGTTATATATGTTACCTCTAAAGTGCAGAAATCAATTAACCTGCAGATTAGCAAGTTAATCTGCACATTAACTAGAATAATCCGTTAAAGTGGGGAAAATTGTTGCATTTCTCAAATTACCTCGATAATCTGCGAATTTCCTAGATAATCTGGGCATTACCTACTAGACACTACTAAACAGAACATTACTTACTAAACAGAATTAGCTATGCTAAGCACTGGCACCCTACTCAAATTATGACAAATAAAAGCAACTGGCGACGACCATACATTGGCGAAACCAAACTAAAAATAGAGGAGGAGACGGAAGGAGTAGGGAAAGGAAAAGAAAGAAACAAACTTTTGAACTTTAACGATATGAAAACGCTAATGCGCACATTACCTAGTTAAAATGCGAAAAACTCTTGATTCCGCACTTTAAAGGAGCAAATCATTTAATCTGCAGATTAGCTAGGTAATCTGCGTATTAATGGATTTCGAGCTTTAACGATAACATATACAGTACATGCGGGTGAAATGTTATTTACATGTGCAACGCACTTACGGTCGGTCCTTGTCTGATTATTGCAGTTATAAATCAATCGAGCATGATCAGTATGTAAGAGAATAACGAACTAGAAATGTGTACCATTAATATCTTTTTGGAATCTTTGACTAACAGACTTGGTTAGTTACACGAGATTAAAAAGGATTAAAACAACAAATAGGATTGAAATAGGATGAATAGGATTAAATTGGAATAGAAACAACAAAATAAACATCACATGTGAATACATTTCATATATTACATATGGATATTTACAATTTAAAAACAAATAATTAAATTAATATAAATATTCCCAAATTTTATAATTTTTTTTAATTAAAAATAATTTTTAGCAATGATTTTTGTTGTTGTTCCAAGCTTCAAACCGTTTCCATTGATTTAAGGAATGTTTAACTGCATTTTCAATCCATTTTAATCCATAAATTGTGGTATGGAGATATTGTTTTCTTTTCGGTAACGTTATTGATGGTTACTGTACCTTCGGATAAAGTATTATGTATAAATAGAGTACAATCGAATGAATTAAATTATTCTTCTCTAGGAGTAACTGAAAAGGGTTGACCTTGAAATAAATATTTATAATTTTTTGAATTTAGAACTGGCACATGTATTCCGAGATAGGAGAAGGAAATAAGAATAGAAGTTATTTTAAATATTTCTGAAAATATGCTAGGTTTAAAGAAAAGAAAAATTGATTAAAATATTGAATTTTTCAGAAATAATTTTTGTAATCATAAATCAAAATCCACATTCTTATACAAGTTTGCAAGCTGAAATCAAAGTGATGATCTTAGTGCTAATAAGCATGCATTTTACCAACTACGCCACTTGGTTGTCATATGAAGTGGTTAATTCTGTTTTTTAAAGAAAATTTTCATTTTGTCAATATGATAATAAACAATTTTGCCACTTTCAATTTCTTACAGATGCAAAGATTTGTTTAAAATTCTCAAAGACATCTTCTAGTATTTTTACCTAGCCAAGATTGGAAATTTGATTTTTACAGATAACTTACAAAGATATCCAATTTTATCGCTTAAAGATTCAAAAAATATAGTGTTACAGAAATATGGTGTTAATGATGTTTCCGTGTACAGTTAGTTTTATAGTAAGGAAGAGAGATTTATAGAAATTTTTGACGGATACTGAATTGATGCCCGGTCATTGCCCCTAACCTTGGCGACAGAATTGAAAGTTCTCGAAAATATAATATCTATAGTGACACCTATTTAGGATTTGAAATCCATGGATCTTTCTAAAAAAAACCATGTCTTCTCAGAAAACATATATCAACGAAAGAACTATAGCAAATAAATAAAGTGAATTCTCTTTTTGGTGTGTTAATCGCAGAATAACTCTAGAGTTGTTTACGCTGAGCTCTTTTCTACTTAGTGGATTGCTGCCTGATTGTGTTGTTGATTTCCGCAAGTGCTGTCTTCGATTGTGTTTCATGTTTTCTTAAGGAATAAAGCTTCGTTATCCATTAGTGAGATTGCTGGACTTTTTACAGATTGCATTCCGTAGAAATATTGATGAATTAAATAAAAGAGAGTTGAAATAATACTCTAAACCAAACTAAATGGAATTCAAAAACATCGGATTTTTCCGACAAATCACAAAACTATCGCAAAAAAAAAAAAATTAAGTTTACTTTTAATAATCTCATAAAAGGTTCCCTTAAGTCTTTATTTCCATCCAGCCGATTGATTTTGTTTTAGAGTATAATTATTTTATTAACATTTTTAAACTTACGAACTTTATTAACATTTTTACTACCTAAAAATAAACAGTGATAGAAAAGTAATTTTAATTGTAAAAAGTAGTAGATTTTTTTGGGTTTATTTATCTCAAAATAATGTAAAATGTCAAAATAATGATTTTAAATAATACATTTATTTTAAAATGTGCTGGTGTGGTGCGGAAGTTTGGAGAGGGGGCGTCGTCTTCATCCTCTGACCGCGGTTCAAAATTTCGAGGTCCGTCCCAAAATAGCCTTAGTGTTGCTTTTAAACGGGCCGTTAATATAACTAAACTTGTCTGATTTTACTACTTAAAACTATGTAATAGAGATTAAAATCTATATAGCTGGTTTCGGAAGTTGGGAATAGGAAACGGCAATGCATTATCTAAGGAACCCCAACAGGGCTTAATCCGACAGTGATTACAACAAGCTTTTGAGAAAGTTCTCTTCTCTGAGCATTAATTAAAACTGAGACTAAAAACAGATCTTGGTATCTATCTTTATCTTTGTGTAAACATGATGGACTATATAATATGCCTAATCTCTTCATATGAAAAATTTCATCAGCTTTCTCAACTGTTATCTAAAAGACACTAATCCCTTTTAGTTTGACTAGACCAATTTAAGCAACTATTTGAGATCCAATATGATAAACTTTCGGACAATAAGAAAAAAAAATCGACATAAACTTATCTTTAAATTATTTTAATAAACACCATTATTGTAAATTGTAGACAAAAAAAAAACTTAATAGTGCAAGGAATCTGGTTTTTACTAAAATATTTTATTGATAATACCGAAATGTAGACATCTGATCAATCACTGCATCTTTTTTCTAAAAAATGATTCCAGAACCTTCATTTACGTTGCTACAAAATAAGTTAAAATTCGAAGCAAATAAAGGTTATGACCCAACATTTACAGCAAAACGTATTTTACTAACATTTAAGAGAATTTCAATTAAGAAAAAGGTCCAATTTAGACAACGGCCCAAATGCGGTAACTCTTGCCCACGTAACTGCTGATAGTATAATACTGAAATTTTATTTAAGTTTCAAACCTATTTAACAAAAATATCTTGATCTTTAAATATAGTTACATGCCCGTAAGTTTTATTGAACACTCGAATTTTATTCTCGAATTTTCTTTTATGTCACGTCAGTTCGAAACTAAGCACGGTGGTCACCGGCAGATCTGCAATGGGATCGGAAGCTGTTGACGCTGCTTCTTGGGTAACGGCGCAGAGTATGCAAATCAGCAACAAGAAGTCAACTTGAAGCAATACATGAATATTACAAATAAAATATTATTAAAGAAAATTATTGTTCTCAAAGTACTCTTTACTCTTCTCTGTTCTTCTAAAAGTAATCACATCAAAAAGTAATTTCGTTTCTGGCAGCAGCGAAAACGAAATGAACTGAAAGAGAAAATTTCAGTGAACTTATGTGAAGAAATATTTCCTCAAATACACTACTGCTTCCCTAATTGAAATATCAGAAAGTGAATTTCAGGATCAACAAAGAAAAGGAAATGCTTTTTTTGGTCTGCTTCCGCTGCATTCAGGTATTCACTTGTGAAGAAAGTCATCCTTGCATACCAAGCGACGATAATGTTCTGAGGATTGACTACGAACTAGACAATTTCAATAACGATTTCGCCACGTCTACCAAAAAAGGGAGTATACCAGCAAGTAGTGGGAATTTGAATATCTCATCAGTTAACAGATCTACAAGAATAAATGACAAATATTTAAGCGGCGTAGCTCCGAACAAATCATTATCTGAGAAGAATTCACTTTTTCACCTGAAGGCATTTGTAAATACAGGCAGGACTACTTTTAAAAAATCCCGAAGGAACGACAAAGATATTGGAAAACTAAATCCAAATGTTTCTTTATCAAAAGAAAGATCGCTTTGGAACATTCATCAGGATGGCGTTACAAATGGAAATCTGCCTTCAGCGAGTTATGATTTCGCCACGTCTAGCAAAAAAGCGAGCATACAACCAAGTAGTGGGAATTTGAATCTCTCATCAGTTAACAGATCTACTAGAATAAATGACAAATATTTAAGCGGTGTAGCTCCGAACAGATTATTATCGGAGAATAATTCACTTTTTCACAAGGAGGAATTTGTAAATACAGGTAGGACTTCTTTAAAAGAATGCCGAGAGAACGACAAAGATATTGGAAAACTTAATCCGAATGTTTCTTTATCGAATGAAAGATCACTTTGGAACATTCATCAGGATTATGTTACAAAGGGAAATCTGCCTTCAGCGAGTCAAATTGTAAACACCTATAACTTCCATGATCTAAATAACAGCACAAATCGAATTTTAACCGCCAACCATCTTCAACTCAATGTTTTGAACTCAAACATGCTTATAAATAGACAGAACGAAAGCAATCATTATCCCTATTACCCGTACTAGGAAAGAAGGCAGACCTTTGACAGCAACTACTTTCCAAACCATCAAATGCTATTCCAGAATGGTCAATTCATTCTTCTTAATATGCATCCTGCGATAACGACATAAAAAAAATTCCTATTGATATTCCTATGGAGAATATACCAAAAAAGGGTTTGCAACATCCCATGTTAGAAAATATTTAAGATGAAAGAGATGATTTTTAAGAAGCAAAGAATTGCTACATTCACATGTAAAAATGCTGATGGAAAAAGTAAATTTTGCTCTTTCATCTTGATTTCTACAACACAGGAACTGTAAACATTTTCCTTGCTTTCGAAAAAAATTTCGAAGAAGTATATTTAAATCATATTTATTTTACTTTTATCATTTATTCGGCTTTTAATATGTATATTTTTTAACATTGATTCTGACTGAAAATAATAAAATTTTGTTAATACTTATTAAAAGGTCATAATTTATACGTGCACTTTTAAGTTGGATTATCATTAAATCCGCGGTTTTCTTGTTTTGCATATATTTTTAAATCATTATAGTCTTGTATTGGAATATTGAATTTTCCAAAGTGAAATTTGAAATTCGATTTTCTGTTACTTCTAAGTAGATTATTTAACACTGGGTGCCCTTTTTCTACTAAAGTAAACAGATAACTGAGAAGGAGCCATTTATTAAATAGGTCTAAAGCATGAACGTGAAGCATAGTAGCTAACGTGTTACTTGCAAGACATCTTTTAATTTATCAAATCAATATGTTAGAGATTTAATGCTGAAAAATCAGTATTTATTGCATTTATCCTGTCTGAATTTTTAAAAAAACTAAAATGTCCCATTTTCGAAACGCTCAAAAAGAAATTTTAAAATTCAGAATAAAATGTTATTTCTAAACATTCGTCGAATGAATGATTGCACTATTTGAGAATGTCACTTTCATTCGTATGTATGTTTTGATTAGTGCTCCCTTCTTTGCTCTAGATTCATCCTTTTTGCATTGAAATGTCTTTACTAACTTTTAGTTTGAACACAAGTATTATTTTAACTTTGTTGATTTTTTGTTGATAATGGGAAGTGGCGTCTTTTTCTACAATATTAAGCTGTTTTGAGATTCGGCAGACGAAAGAGTAAAACTATATTCGTAGTGCTTGTTATAACTTTCATATTATTCTTTATGCTGGTTCTTAAGTTGAAAATGTTTGCTGGTGTGTGTGTGCGCGCGCGCAACTGTTAGTAATTTCGAGAAGTTGTTTCTTGTTTCGCTTTGGAAATTCACTGTCATGTCATATTTTTGATACTGAATTTATCCTCTTCGCATATCATAATGTCACTATTATTCTTGTCAAATAATATATATTGATATTTTTATGGAAACTGCAAATATTTTGAAAATCGGCAATCATTTGGATATATGTACCTCGGATGTTAATCGAAATAATGTTTCTAATGCCATCTAATTAGCTTAAGAAAATTCGTAGCTGTAAGGGACTAACCTTTGAAACATGAGGTTGTGTATCCACTGAAGAAACTCTCAGCACCTGTTCGAATTACTCAATATTACTCAACGCCAAAAGCTTGCTTTATTCTTTATGAATTGCTTTATTTGGGCAGCATATTACACTTCCTCTAAAGCAGTCTTATACTGAATGTATTAATAGACTAAGAACCCTGTAAGAACTACAGTATGAATCATTTTTACTTTCTCGTATACAAGGTATATATAAAGTATTGTAATCGTCAAAACATTCGAATTCGAGATTTTGACGGATCTCCACGTTTCAAAACACATACACACTCCTCGATTCCGAAAAACATATTTTTGGCATTATGACTGCCGGTCTCTCAACACAATGTTTCAAAACCACTTTAAGCTAGGCTGCTAAAATTTGGTATATAGAATTAAGACCAAATTTGTAGATTTATATTAATTTTGAACGAAATCCGTTCAAAGGAAGTTTGGCTAGCTGTTCAAGTACAAGTGAATTCAATAACTACAAAACGCAAAGAGCTAGGTAGATAAAATTTAGTAAGATTTAGCATTTAAAATATTTATTTAAAATTTTTGAACCAAATCTGTTAAACAGTTGACCGTCTGACGGTCTGTTCTTTTGCATGCAATGGGAATCGTATAAATGCAACGAATAAATCAATGATATTCGATATGTTATCTTACGACTACAATTGCAGTTTTGAGTCAAATTTTGGTCTCAATCGGCCCGCAGCCAAACATCCAAAATACATATTCGCCTGATAGATTCAGTAAAAATGCAAGCTTCACAGCTAAGATCTATATTTTGCAGCTATCATCATGCAAGAAATTCGTGATCTTAGCCGATATCTATAATTTTGTGCAGAGGAAGTGGAATAAGATCTTTATTGGAGAGTATGCGAGAAAGTTTAGGATAGACCACTCCCGCCAGGTTTTTTTATCAGTCGCAAGCGGTAGAGGGAAGATTATTAGGAGGTGGAAGAAAATATTTAGCTCATTGTCATGCAATATTGCACTGCTGGCAATGCAATTCCTGAGTAAACAAACCACCAAACATTTTTTTAAAAAAATGTTTGACTCTTAATAAAAATGTCTTCTAATAGGGCTTTCAAATTGAAATCATGCAATTCAAATCTACATTTAACTCTGAAAATTTGTATTTAATTTATTGAAACCAAATAAAATGAAATCGTACTTTTTTTTTTAAGTTGTAAAATATATTTTTAAGTAAATATTCACTATCAACATTGCTTACACAAATGTTCACAGGAATATTTCAAATAAGACTGCAAAAATAATACAATTCATAAAAATACAATAAGAAATTGGTGCAAAATATGCTTATTCCATTTCATCTATAAATATCCACTATCATGTTTCTCCTATTAATTTCCTGTATGGTAAATATCATGTTTTTCTTTATAGATTCAGGATTATAAAGTCTAAGAATGGTTTTCACGTAGTTTCGAAGTGATGTGTTAACCCTTTACTTCGAGGCAAGAAATTAAATGTATAATTATTTATTAGATATATTAATTGAACAGGTTTTATTTCTCTACATTTAAGAAATATCATTGTGTTAGGGAAATTTTCCAGGAAATTTATGTCTTACTACGACCGTCTAGGTATTTCTTGAACTATTTAAAGAAAGTAAAATCAAAATGATATACCTTTCAGAATGGCATCAGAGATATGTCATTGGAGTACATTAAGTTAATATTGCTGAATTAACAAACTAAACCTTTATCCATAATTGGAAGCGGTTGCTAAACTTTTTCTTTTTTTCATATAATTTTTAGTAAGCTTATTACAGGGGGGGGAGGGAATTAAGTCGATCGCGATCGACGGGTGGACCACCAGGAAATTTTGGGTGATCCCCTTTATTAAGACCTATGAAGCGCATACTAAAAGAAACAAATTTATGGAATACCGATGGCTATTAATATATGTTTGTATCTTGCTATTATTATTATGTTTGTAGTTATGTGGGTAAGTAAATATTCTTCATTTTTTATTAAGTTATAATAAATATTGTAGACTTTTTTAGTTCACCACACCTACGCCATTGGATGGATCGGAACACCTCGAAAAAAATTAGAAGTAGCCCGTACCCTGGGAAAGTCTGCCTACCCTGGCCTATTGTCATATCCCCCCCCCCTCCCCTCACAATCACTTCTCTTCACAGAGATGTTTCTTTTCATAACGTTAAAGGATTAGGCTAGCTTAAGAAAACATCATTTGTAGGATTCATTTTCAATTTTACATTTTAGGAAAAATTTGCACTGACAAGTGATGTATATTTGTCTGGTTCGGTTCTGCTCATCTTCATTCTCTGAAAAGCCGGACATCGTAGAAAAAAATACCTGCGAATAGGTAGAATATGCAGTACAATTTGACATTCAAAATGACTCAAGAGGTCACAAACCCCCTAAAGTTTTCATTGTAAGAAATAAGTCTGCAAAATGTTTTTATTCATAATTCAGAAAAAATCTAAAAATTATACATAAAATTTATTAATCTCAAAAATATATTTGATAATAAATGTGATAAAATTTTATTGTTAATTGTTCAAGAAATGCTTTATGTCAGATTTTCTCATTTGAAGATTATAACTCATTATACAGCTAAATTAAATAACAGGAAAAATGTTGTTTTATTTGTATTTGTCAAAAATTCAAAACTTTAAGCTGTTATTTAAAATGCACATATTTATAAGACATATGTAGATGACACTAGTTTTCAAAAGGTTGCTGTTTTCTGACTCAATTTCATTTACAGAATGTCGAACTTTCTGAGCTATCGAATGTCGAATAAACCTTTCCCTGCTTTAAAGAATTGTTATATATTTATTATAAGTTGAATTCTTGAACTTAACCTGAAAATACAGGTTATTAATGAAGGAATGCTCATACTTACTCAATTTTTATATGGTAGTATTTCCAGTGATATTAAGATTATTATTTTTAAAACATTCCAGTAAGTAAAAAATATTTTAAATTCAAATAATTTCAAGTAAATAATGTTCTTAAAACCAATATACTTATAATGAGTAAAATTCAGACATTTAGTTCACAAACTCATTGAATTCTATCAATGTATAATTATTATATATGAGTAAGTTTCTATGTTTAATCCTTTAAAAAATCTTTATCACCCCAATTATTTATGAGTAACGTTAATATAAACAACATTTCGTTATTCCCAATAGTTATATCAATCAAATGAAATTCCTTTACATGTTAGGTTGTTGAAATTGATTTGATGTAAATCCTATTCAGCAGTTCATTATGTATTGTTTAGCAATGGCTAAAAGTGTTACTTCAGTATTAATACAGGCAGCTACAAATTTTATCAAGCCATGTTTCAGCCATGTATTGTAAGCAATTTTAGGAGTTAAAAATAATTGTTTAGTATTGGGTATGACATTAAATTCAATCTAAATATGTAAAAAAGGAAAGGGGGAAAACCCATTGATATATTTTCATATTTTGATTTGGTGAAAATGAATGATGAGAATCTATTGTTGAATGATATTCTACCTTGAAACATTTGATTTCATTTGGAAGTTCAATAAACTGACTAATATTTATATTGTTCTTGTTATGCTTTAAATTCTGTTTCGTCTTCAAGTAAACGACCACTAATAACATTTTTTTTTTCTTCAGATTTTGGATCATTTAAAATTTTTAGAAACTTTTCAATTAACTACTTTCTCTTTGCACTAATATTTTAATACTTGCTCATTTTTTTCAGAATTTACTTCTTCTTGATTAAGTTGATTCTGAAGTGTTATAATCATTTCAGATTTTATTACATTTCACTTATGATTTTCATTTGAAGTTTTATCAACTGAAATTATTATTTCTTGTCAATCTTCGATCGTTATCTGCTACTGTCTTAGTATATACTTTAAGTTTTTATTCTTTATTTGTACTTTATATATACTTTTTTACAGTATATGCTTTTTTATATTAAAACATCTATAAAAAATTTGTATATATAAAGCTGGTTGAAAATTTTTAGTGTTTTAAATCATTTAAGTATTATTAACATCTTTGAAGTTGTCTGTGATTTTGCACATTCTCAATTTCATGTTGGAATAGCAACAAATTTGCATTTTACTTAAAATGTCTTTTTTTTAGGGATAACTTAGGAGGCTTTTGCTTATAAAATTTGTAGCATTTTTTTACGCTTATGATCTCTTATTTGATTTAGCGACAATGATTTGTTCAATTAATTATAATTATTAACAGCACGTTAGATGAAAATTGTTTCTTTTAGCTGTTACTTCAAGTTTGTCGACGAATCTTCTTTTTATTAATAATTCTCTTCGTCTGCAATTAAAATCAAAATCTCAAGAGAATTTCCTATGCAGACATTATGCACATTTTATAACATAAAAATAATTCATTCATATTGTGGACAGTCTCATGAAATAACAATCTATACAAAAATGTAGCATGTAAGAAAAATTGTATTTATATGATACATTTAATCATGAATCAGCATAACGTATATATTTGTAAATATCATAATTTTATAATTGAATAAAATTAAAAACAATAATTGAATAAAGTTAAACTTTGACAATAAAATAAAATCTTTTACAGGTTAAAGTGAAGATTAGTGTGCCCCCCGAGTTTGGTGCCAATATGGCAACCAACGGAATGCTCTTCTAGCAACTAGGGAAAAAAAAACAATACTTAGTAAAAAATCATAATTATATTGCGGAAAGTGGTAACCGTAACTGCTCCGCAGAAGTGTTTGTTTACTTTGTCCGCCATCTTTATTAGTGACTTGGCATTCTTGGCGCAGCAAGGGGCACACAAAACTTTACCCTTTTACAAATCATAAGAGAAATATCATTCGCAAAAACTATCCCTCATATAAAGGCTAAAATTTATATTTGTTAATAATCTAATATGGAACTGAGAAAGAGAGAAATGAAAGACAAAGTTATAATCCAAATAACGTTCAAATGATTTTATGCATAAGTAATTTTCAGCCCGTTAAATTAAAATAAGCCATTTGGGATCTGTTATTATGATGCTTCATGTGTGTGTGAATTTTCTGCCCATTAAATTAAAATAAGCCATTTGGGATCTGTTATTATGATGCTTCATGTGTGTGTGTGAATTTTCTGCCCATTAAATTAAAATAAGCCATTTGGGATCTGTTATTATGATGCTTCATGTGTGTGTGAATTTTCTGCGAAGAGCAGGTGTAAACAAACAAATAAAATAACATAGTAAGACAGAAAATTTTATTACGATAATTTAAGTAACCTAACATGAATTTCTAATAGTAATGGAATAAAAATATTTCAACAATGAATATCTCTATAAGTAAATTAAAAATTTCTAAATATTTTTAATTTCCTTACAGAGATATTCTTTGATTCCTTACAGAAATGTTTCTATGCACAAAGTTGGTACATGTTTCACCAGTGAATCTATTGCGAAACCTTATATGCAGAAATGCATTAATTCGAAATCATTCAGATGGGACAAAAGAAATATTGTGCCACGTAGAAAAGCAGATTTTCTGATGAACCTTTTAACAGAGATTAGTGTGTTTATGTTACCTCGTGGAAATGTAATCTCATCAAATGTATGAAGAAATTACCATAGAAAATAATATATTATGTTGAAAGTTTTACAATGAAGGTATTTGAGATGAATGAACCAGAAATTACGTATATCGATATATATATGGATCCCTTAGAATGTAATATTATTCATTACTATTTTCTGGAGAAAACATCTAAAATATTTCTATCGCATCTATTTTTTATTTCCCAAATTATATTTTTTCTACAAATTTAATCGAAATATCTCGTTTTGAAGATGTATTAAGATTATTCTGTTACGAGCTTCGTCATTTTGAACGGACCACGGTGGCCTGGTGGTAAGGTCTCGACTTCGGAACCAGAGGGTGTCAGGTTTGAGACTCATTCCACCGGCGAACACTCGTGTAAGCGGGTTTGGTGCACGTTAAATCCTTTGGGGCCAAACGTCCTGTTACTGGTGTATTGTGGAAAAATGGAGAGGGGTTGCCACCTCAGGTGTTGTCCTCGTCATCTAACCATAGTTCAAAATTACGAGGTCCGTCCTAAAATAGCCCTAACTTTATTTTTAAAACGGGACGTTAATATGACGAGTTTAGTTTAGTTATATTAAACTAAACTCGTCATTTTGAACTATCGTCGCATACGACACTTCTCTTTTGTTATATCCACAAGCTGTAACAGCGGTTTAGTTTTAGTTTAGTTTAGTTATATGAACGTCCCATTGTAAAGCAACACTAGGGTTATTTTGGGACGGACCTCATAATTTTGAACCGCGGTCAGATTATGAGGACGACACCTGAGCTGGCACCCCCCCCCCCCTCTCCACGCCACACCACACCAGCGGAAGGACGTTTGGCATGACGAATTTAACGAGCAACAGACCCCCTTACATGACGGTTCTTCGGTTGAATCGGGTCTCGAACCTGAAACCCTACGGCTCACAAGCCGAGACCTTACCACCAGGCCCCCGCGGCCTCCTGTAATAGCGGAACGAAATTTAAAGGTGAGTTATAGGAGCCTCAAATTCATATACAAGACGGATATTTCATGGAATCAAATTTCGTCCCTGAGAAATGAACCTCAGTATGATTCAAATGATTGATTAATTATTTTTAAATGATTCTTGGATTTTAAATTAACTTTATCCAAAAAATAAAATTCTGTAAGCAGAAAATTTCATACTAAACGCTACGTACTCATCACAATGCCCATTCTGCTACATTTCGAACCATACATTTTGCACAGCGATTCGAAATTAATTCATATTGTCCACAAGTTCACTTAAAGTTTCATAAATGCTCAAATGCAAATGGCATATCGAGTATTATTTCATGAATATAAAGTCTATTTGCAAATTTTCGTTGAACATATAGCTTCAATTTTATAATTAAAACAAAATTTCGTATAATTATAAAGAAAACATGTTGCCTCTGGCAACATGTAACGGAACTATCACCAAGGCGCAAGCTTTGTTTATGCAAAAGAAAACAAACCACACTACTCAGACAGTCTTTCTCTGTGATTTAGACACTTAGTAATTCAGAGTGAATAGGGTACTAAGTGAAAATCAAGATAATGATTTTACTTCGTTGCTTGCGTTGTTTTAAACAAACTTTACCAAGTGAAAAATTACAACGTTGCTTGCGCTGTGGTGAAAATGAATTTTTTGCTGAAAATTTCCTGCCTTCATCATTTGAATCAGTTAATTTCAACCATGAACCCATCAACTCATTCGAAGAAGTGAGCAACCAAATGATAGACAACAGCCATGATCCACATATTCAAAAAGAATTTGAAGTAATTGATATTACTCACTCACCCGATTCAAGTGAATGTGATAGTGAAGAGTTGCATAATAAATACCAGGAGGACAATGATTCAAAAATTTCAAATATTTGTCATGAGCCAGAAAAACAACTACCAGCTTCCAAAAAAAATTCTCTCGTAAATAAAAAGCTATTAAAAGATGCATCCGATTATTCATTGCAGGGCAAAAAGGAGCTATCTGAACCTTCCATCAAGGCTCGACTCATAAATCTGGACTATGAATACACCAAACCAATTGCAAGTAAAAAGACAAGTCACTTACAACGGCCCTAGTCTATGTCTCCAAAATGAATGGGCAAGGTAGGGATAATTTTCTCCTATGGAGACATCGAAATATGAACTGAAAGAATAATTAATGGATGTCACTACAGCGAAGATGTTAACACAATTCATGATTCAAATATTAGCTTGCAACTAGAAACACCTATACAAAATACTCACTGAGTGAATCTTAAAAGGACATCTTTATTAATAAAAAGCTTAGAGACGGTCAATATATAAGCAGTAATTCTCAAGACCAGTCTTTCAAAATAAGAAATTTTTCCATTAAAAAAATACTTTCCAAGAGATATTGGGGAGACGCCTTTTAAATTTGACCATTGTCCTACCATCTTGGCACAGACATGTTAGTTTTATCGATATCTTGAGGTTCATATTCGGAAAGGACTTAATGTGTTTGATATTCCTTTCAATACCATATTAAAAGACGCAATTTTGAGAACTGCTTCCCGACGTTTTTAAGTGTTTCGAAAATTGCATCTTTTTTCTGTGTTGAAATAAATTTTTGAACTTTTTAAACATATTTGTAAACTTTTGTAGCAAACGTATTCATAGCAATTTGTTAACTTTTTAAACGTGTTTTTACCAAAAATGATTTTGGATATTATTTCATGTATAGACTTGGAATAAATATATGTGCAAATAAATTTCAGTTTCATATTTATAAAACTATACTTATACATAAAATATTAATTTATTGTTTTATAAGTGGATTATTTATTTGTAAGGGACTTTGAAAACGGAATTTTACAGTACCTGCAAATAATCACTTCAATTTTTACTAGCAATTTTCAGCGATATGATTTTCTGAGAATAAAATAAACTTTAAAGAGGAGTCTGTGACGAAGGTTATTTGTTTTTGTTAGTCAAAAAAATGAACAAAAATTTATAATAATAAATCGAATCGTTGCAAAAACCAGCAGCTTTGCAAAGACATCTTAATCCTTTACGCTCGGATGGTGACTCTCATTCACTATTTAAGACGGCGAATCATTTTGACGTTTTATTTATTTATTTAATTTTGATTGTTAAAAATACCTGCAGAATAGTAAGACGATGCAAATTAATAAAACGAGAGGATTCAACTTAAAACAATAGTATATATTTATTTTTTCAGGGCAATAAACAAGTCTTTGTATTAGGTGAATAATTGTGTATCGATTTACTTTTCCGAGTGCAAAAGGAAAAGACTTTTGAGAAAAAAGAAGTTGAATTTCGTTGTTTCGATTTTTAACGATCTGACATTTCTTTCCACTGTAAATTGTTTTCGAAAGTAATCGAAAGCCCAATGAACACGGTTGTTTTCACAAATATTTCGTACTTACCCGTAAGTCTATCGTTCTATATATCTCACCTTGCTCACTTTATAAAGGTTTATAATTAATTAAATCAAGTTAAGGGCTAAATAAACAAGATAATTTTAAAAGTGATAAATATGATTTTAAATAGCTACAATATCGGTTTAGCTATGATATATATTATTACTGTCTATCATAGTTTCAGTAATATGTATATGAAAAAGGGTAGAAAACTGAAAAGGTGTTCGAAATGTCCAAATTTCTTCCTTTTTTAGTCTTATGTTAATTTTTTGTTATCGATGTTAATTTTTTAAGGTTTTATTAAAAGCAGATTTTTACTTTGTTATATTTCTATTCTCAAAAGGCTTCAATTACAAACATTTTTTAAATGCATATATACAGTAAGCTCTTGTCGAACATGGGGGTTTACTTCATTAATGCAATCCTCGAAAAGTAAAATCACATTTAGCAAAGTTAACATTCCATGAAAATTCTGAGCTAAATATAGTTCAAATTAACTAAGAAAAGCATGCGCAATTTAAACAAAATTTTATATTGTTGTAATTAAAAGAGGGAAATGAAACAAATGCTAATTGAAAGGATTTTTGCTATAGCTTAATAAAGAAATATACGATGCAATTATTTTTAAGGAATATGGATTTCTTTTGTTTGTTTGAGACAATGATTGACGCAGCTTTTAAAGAATTTCGCTGTAAGGAATGCAAAGTTTTTTTTAAAAATAAAATTTTCTCCATTTTGGACAATATTCTGTATGGAGTCAGACAATTCCTGTGACGGATTTCTTGTGAATGAAAGGCATTTATCTTCTTAGTCACTATTGCTGCTTTTACAGCAGGCTAATAATTTAAATAGAGATGATTCAGTTTTTCATTTTTTTATTTATCGTTGAATCTCTTACTTCCCCTTCTTCGATGTCTGTAAATCCTTAGTCGCCAATTAAAGAATTTGTTGCAAAGAGGAGCATGGTCTAATTTTTCATATTTTTGGAAAACTGTAAAAGATATATGAAATTAAGATTGAAAGATAAGTTGTGTGAAAAAATTCTTTTTGGTAAATCTCCGTACTTGTACTTACACAACAGGAAAGTATTTTTTCTCAAAATTATACTCTCTAGATGATATGGCATGTGTGGTTTCTTGTGACTACCTCATCCTTGCCACGAAAAGTATATTCTGTTTTTAAGAGAACGATTTCACAAAAAAAAAAAAAAAAAAAAAAAAAATGGCTTTCATAATATTTTATTTAAATAAAATTTCAATCGAAATGCAAAACATACAAATAAAAAAAAGGCATTCTTCAATTGTCACATTTTCCTCTAGTAACAATACTTATTGAAAGTTACCTTCATTTTACGACCTCTTTAAAATTAAGTAACTCCAGGAGTTACTTCTAACTTGTGACAAGGAGACTTTACAGTAAGCTCCATTCCTTGAGTAACACAAAAAATAAAGATTGGAGCTACATCTTTCTTGCACAAACGAAAGGGGTTTTTTCTCCACATGACAGTACTTGTAACTCGAAACTCTCCTAGAAGGGAACTCCCTCCTTCTTGTAGCAAATCATTGAATTGCAATTTCTATTGTTTTTTAGGAAGGAGGGAGCTTCGTTTCCAATCGATAGGAAACCCTTACAAGCTATGACTGCTTACCATGCATAAATGGAATTCTAGTATTGAACAAATTAAATGGTAATAATTAAGGTAATGCACACGCGTAAAATCAGGTATTGCAAATTCGCGTTTGATAACAATTTATGATATACTAAAAAATTATATATACTTTTTATTTTAATTATTTTTTAGTTTTTAATCTTGAAATATGTTGTTTCTCAAACTCGCCAGCAGATAACACTACTAGTGCAGAATTTTTTTTTTCTTAATTGATGATTAACTGATGCTTAAGCTCTGAAATTATTAAACAAATGTATTGTCATCCTGAATACGCAGGTGTATAAATTTTAAAACTTTAGTACTTCGAGAAATAAGTGAAAATCGATTAATTTTTTATAAAATAAGCTTTGAATTCATTATTTTAAACCGATCAGTGACAGCCTCTTTTTCAAAGCGACCACTGCTTAGTTAGACATATGATCCAAAATAATTTAAAATAATGATATTGAAAGCTTCATAACTTGTTCAGTTTTAGATGCGGAACAGTGAAACTTTATTTTACAAGTTTTATTGCATCAAGAATATTTTACTTAATCTATCGAAGTCAGAGGACTGTAAAAAATTTAAATTTCGTAATTTTTTCAGCAGCTCATTCATTGAATGAAACAATACAATGCTTTTTATGTCATTTAAAGCATTTTTCCAACTGAAACTATATAATTATCTCTAATAGTTTAAAAATAAGCGACTGTGCCACTGTTACAGTGGACATTCTGTATATTTGCCTCTTTTAAGAATTGCATGTTATTTATAATTAATAGCTTTTTTTCCTACTTAATATATTTTCTATAATTAAGTTTTTCATATTTTTTTAATGCTTTCTTGTTCCTTTTTTTCTCCCTTTTTGCTGATTCGCGCATTCCATTAGTAATAAGGCACGCCCAACATACTAAAAATAATTCATGACTTAGTGCATTAAAATTTATACAATCGACAAAACAAACGTAAAACAAAACAAATTGGTATCAATGAATAATTAAAAATATTCGTGCAATGAACATTTGCAAAATAAATGAATAAAATATTTTGATCCATTACAATCTATTAAAAAATTTTGTAATAATTTATAAATTAATTTCAAATGTTGTATCGTATTTTTCACCTTCCTTATTATCTCCAAAAATAGCCCTAGTGTTGCTTTAAAATGGGATATTAATATAACTAATCTAATATAACCCTTATTATCTCTATTTCCTTTAGGTGAAAGTGATTTAAATTTAGATGAGATCTACTCCATGCAAGAAAGGAAACATTTTTTATCCTGTTACCCTTATCTTGTTTATTTTTTGAAACAATATGGAAAAGAGGACATTGAGATGCTTTTGTGAGCTTTTATAAAAGTGTTTACTGCAGAAAGGAAAAAAAAAAAATCTTATTTGGTAAATGAATTTAAGTAAACGTAACTAAAGCGTCAAGTAAGATACATGCCCTACCTGTCTTGTCCTAATTACTTAATTATTGTGATACTTTGTTTCTCTATGCATTTTCATCGGACGATACCTATCCGATTGCAGCCACTGAAGGCCGCGGTGGCCTGGTGATAAAGTCTCGGCTTCTGAACAGGAGGGTTTCAGGTTCGAGACCCAATTCCACTGAAGAACCATAGTGTAAACGGGTATGGTGCACGTTAAATCAAACGGGACCAAACGTCCTCCCACTGGTGTGGTGTAGACATTTTTGTTTTCAAACCTCACTACTCAAAAATATGTTTCAACTTTTCACAAATTTAGCTTACCACAATTTCGCACATGATGGGCATTTTAAGCATGAAAAAAAAAAAAAAAAAAAAAAAAAATTCCAAGCCACAATCCACTGATCATGAAAGGCGATTCTTAAGGGGCCATCCGCGAAACAATAAAGCATTAACCAAAGCTGATGGATATCAATTAAATAAATATACATACACATGTTTAACTAGAATTTGAACCCTAATTAAATTTTTTTTTCATTGAAAGCTTCATTCACCTCTATGCTGCTAAACAAAAACATTTTGGTGTCTTTAACAAAACAAAAAACCTTCGGATAGCATTTTCAGATATTGTGTATACTGAATGAATGAATGATTAATCCCGTGTTTCTTCATTTCCCTGCGTCTTTTTGAGAGTAGGCTGATTAATTTTTTTAGTTAATCATCGAAAAATTGAATATTCACTTTTAAGTTATCTTTCATACCTGCTGAAATTATCCAAAACCTTTCAATGAGTTGGCTTAAGCAGATTTCACACGAGGCCAACTACTGCGAGCAATAGAAGGTCACGCCTACTTCAGGAAGATCATGCGATCGGAATGGGACAGTGGCAAATAATTCACCGGATAAGACAACCATCTGTCATTATCCCGTTGGGGTCATGTGATGTTCCTAAGGTAGGCGTGGCATTCCATTGTAATAGTTGGCCTCGTATGAACGCTGCTTTATACTTCTTCTGGATTTGAATTCGATTGTCAAATACCCAGGCTTTCTGAGAGGCTATCAGGTAAGAAGAGAACTATGGATTAATTAACTCCTAGCTCTTTACAACCAGGTGAAAAACACCATGA
Source organism: Argiope bruennichi (assembly GCF_947563725.1). Lineage (NCBI taxonomy): Eukaryota > Metazoa > Arthropoda > Arachnida > Araneae > Araneidae > Argiope > Argiope bruennichi. The sequence continues at coordinate 97,157,891 of NC_079162.1, forward strand.
ATCGAATTAATTTGGGGTTCTTGGAATGAATTAGGAGATTTCTTACAGGATTTTCATTCTGTGTTTGAACTAGTTTTTCTTCTCTGCTTGTTAATTCCTTTTGGAGAATTGTAATATTGTTGCATGTTTTTGATCCCTGGTGTCTTCAAGATCGCAGAAATTGAGCTAACTGACATTCAATAATTACAAGGTACGTTATATAGCTTGCATTAAAGTAGTGATAATTTTTTGTTGACGAATTCTTTTTTTATTTTCTGAAGATAAATTTCTTTAAATTTCAATTAATAGTAAAATACTTTCTGTCGAATAATTTTACTTTCCCTATCTAGTTGCAATACTTTGAGATTTTTTTAGGAAACCAAATGAATTTTACTATAATTTGTATTCTGATTATTGGTAAATGAAATCATAGCTTTATAAATGCCTTCCATTTAATAAAAAACTGAAAGAATCATGTTTAAATAAGAATTTTGAAATACCAGTTCTTTTTATGGAAGCTCCTATAGCTACTGAAAAATTTATAGGTTGTCAAATAAAATTTTATGCATATAAAATATAAGAGAGATAATCTTATTTTTTGTAAAATTTGCATTGATAGGTTTAATAGAATTATCACAATACTGAGGAAATGATTGCTCTGTTGTTCAGCAATCGATTTTTTTAATGAAGTAAAATTCAATTTAAATGAATCAAAATAAATTTAAGTTGCAAGTGATTTATTTAAACGCTTTTTGCATGAAAGAAATGTAAAATGGAGTATTTCATTTTAATCCCTTGACTTTCGGATATACTTTCCCTAATTATGTGCCAAAATCTGTTTGGAGCATTTATTGTATTTTAAATGCAAAGGACGCTTGAGATACTTAGGCTTGTCGAAGTGATTTTCTTATAACTTTAACATAAATTAAAATATTCATTTTTGTAATTCAATGCACAAGTCCGACACGTTACTGTAAACGGGTGGAATCAGTCTAAACCTTATACTGAATGATAGTTTCCGTAATTTAACTTAACCCCTTACTGTTTTTTTCCTGTCGTCTAATTTAATGACATTTTCCATTTCAAGAATGTGCTATCTTACTCATTCAGTTAAGAATCCATCGAATACTAGAACTGTTTATGGATTATATGTAATTTTTGTATTGAATTACAGCATCTTCGAATGATTTAACTTCAGCTTATAAGTGTGAGAAACGGCAATTCGATGTCCTTTTGACGCATGCGTACGAAGATTAAAGAGCTAAAAACTAACACAGGAAGTTAAAATATTTTTAACTAAATTCTGTATAAATGTGCCAATATAAAGAATTTTTAAATGACTCCCATTGAAACAGTTATTTCTTGATAAATTATTATCTTTGAAGCTTAAAACTAAGAATTGCATCTCTTAAAATACTGAAGCTTATATTTCTCGGTTAGCTTGAGGTGAAAATATTATTCTCGAATGTTTATAGTTTACAAACTGGATATAAGAAGGGGGAAAAGTCGAAAGAATATAAAAGAAGCTTAAACACCTAATAAATTAACATACTTAAGCTTTAAACTTTCTGTAATTTTGCAAAGAGAATCCGACGCCGAAAACGGGTTTTATTTATTGGAGATATACAACAAGTGCTATAATGATAGAAGATTGTAAAGTAACACCCGTTGTAAAGTAACACTAGGGCTATTTTGCGACGGATCTCGTAATTTTGAACCGCGATCAGATGACGATGACGACACCTGAGCTGGCACCCCCCACTCCACACCACACCACACCAGCTGAAGGACGTTTGGCCCTGACGTATTTAACGTGCAACAGACCTCCTTACACGACGGTTCTTCGGTGAAATCGGATCTCGAACCTGAAACCCTACGGCTCACAAGCCGAGACCTTACCACCAGGCCATCGCGGCCCTGATTGTTTTGATAAAGATATATATAACTTAATTTCCCCCTAAATCTTGTGTGATAATGGAATAAACGGCTAATTAGGAATTATTTTAAAATCGTGCCTGGTCCTCAGAATATTTATTTCTCAATTTTTAGCGAAAATTGCACATAAGTAATGATATGGTGATCATATATCGGTAAATTTGGTCTGTTATCTTTCCGCTGTCACTATAGAAATTATTGTACAAATATAAACGATAACAATTTATAAACTTCGGATATTGTTATTTTTTAAATATTGCATTTTAAAATATACTACAGAGTCTATCGAATTCTAAAATAAACGATAAATATGTCAATCAAAACAAATATACTAATAACATTCAGGGGCGTACCTACATAAAATACCTAATACTACCATAAAATACTACATAACACCAGGGCAAGTACCAAAATACCGTCACTCCTTTTTTTTTTTTTAACTACAATCCTTCTAATCTTCTGAACATACTGCGTGTAATTGTAGCAAAATAATTCCATGTCAACCATAGGTGCAATTAAAGTTCATTTGACACTTTTTGTATACTATGTTATGTACAGTTATAAATAATATATTAAGATCAAGATATATTTTTTAAATAATAACAAATACAACTTTTTAATGTTAAATAAATCTTAATAAAAAAAAATGCAACGCTAAGCATTTTTTAAAAAAAACTATCCAAATATTTTTCTTGTTTGCTCCATTTTTTTATTAGAACAGTTTCAGAAAGAAAAAAAAATGACTTTACAGGCATTTTCCTTGCTGTGCTTGCTAGCTCTTCTAAGTTTTACAACGGTGTGGAAATATTTTCCACCTGCAAATATTTTTCTAATGTGAACGACACACAAGTTCTTAGTGATTTAAGACTGGATTTCTAGGAAGCCTGGTGAATACTTTAACACAATTGGATTCAAACTATGATTCTGACCCTATTATCATAAGATAGTGTTCGATATTTTGAACCTCAGAAATAATCGTGGACTTAACGTAACAATATTTTGGGGTATTTTGTGCTTGTAAAGATTGAACTGGTGACTTAGAGATTGAACTACCATGCATTAAAAAAATGTAAATAATATGGTCCGCTGTGACCTGGTGGTAAGGTTTCGGCTTCGGAACCAGAGTTTCAGTTCGAGACCTTATTCCACCAAAGAACCATTGTGTAGGCTGTGCATTCTAAATCCGTCAGGTTTAAACGTCTTTTCGCTGGTGTGGTGTGGAAGTTTGGAGGTGAGCTCCAGCTCAGGTGTCGTTCTCGTCATCTGACCGTGGTTCAAAATTACGAGGGAAGTCCCAAAATAGCCCTAGTGTTGCTTTAAAACGGGACATAAATATAACTAAACTAACTTAAACTTGTAAACAATATAAGAGGAACTTCAGGTAGCAAATTTTCTGGATGAACACCCTTGCACGCTTTTGAGCTTACGCCAATACTAATAAAAACTATTGAAATAGGGAGGTTTTAATGAGGGAAAAAAACTAGTCACGATTATATCATCTCAAGATTTTAGTTAAGAAAGATATTTTTCTAATGACATATATTCTTCTGTAATAATGGCATCCATTAGAGCCATCCAATTTAAATATCTTTCTCACAGAAAAAATAACACCCATTTGTGTGTCGCAGAAAATTATATGTTTGAATCTACGAATTTTGAATACTGCATTGTATGCTATTTAGCTAAGTGGCGGTTGTCGCAACGTCAGCAAAAAATATTATAAACACATTTGTCACCAAAAACACATTATATGCTTTATTCTGTCAATTTCTAAGAACTGCACTTAAGGCTATTTAGTTAATATGCATCAAATGCTTTATTTTCAGATATTTTAAATTGGATTTTCACAACTGCAGGTGATGGAGCTTTTGCACGAAAAAGAAGATTTAAGTCATTGAAAATCTGTTCTTGTCGATAGCATGTCAAATTACAATTTTCTTTTTAAAAACATAGTTTTAACTGATTTGATACCTCAAAGTAAACACAAACAACTTATTTCTTACTTCTGTTATAAGGGGAAAAAACATAATAAAATAGGCTTAATGCAAATTATACTTTGGAAATAAAAATAATGACTGGATTTTATATTTAGCTTGTCTTATTCCAGTCAGATATAAAATGTATAATAGTAATAATGAATGTGATTTTTTAAATATTTTTGCCCTCTGGATTAATTAATAGTTAAACTTCATTTGAAAATTTTCCTTTGTTCCTCTCTTCCCCTTTTATTGACTTTTTCTAATTTTTGATTTAATTTCATTTTTTTTTCGTTATTCTAAAGAAGGTATTTGTGAGATTGTTTGTCAAAATAAGGAAGGTCTCATCGTAAATAAGAAGGGTTGCTCAGGTTGATCCTACAGACCCATTTCGGACCTTTCGGCCATTCGCTTAGGTTAGGTTGATATGGGTCAAACAATGAATGCTTATTATGAAGAAAAATATTTACCATGGAACTTCAGGTCGTATTCCACTACGTGTATCAAAAAAGAGTAACTGTGAAATACATTCAACAAAAATAGCTCTCTCTCTCTCTCTCTCTCTCTCTCTCTCTCTCTCTCTCTCTCTCTCTCTCTCTCTCTCTCTCTCTCTCTCTCTCTCTCTCTCTCTCTCTCTCTCTCTCTCTCTCTGTGCGTGTGTGCGCGCGCGCGCGCCAGCCTTCCTGAATGTCAAAGAGGTAGCATATCTTTCCACAAAGACGGACATCATCGTCCGTCAGAAATTTACCAAGTGCTCATTTCTAGTGAATGTATAGGGCTGCGGTAGCCTGAGTAAGGTCTCGGCTTCGGAACCGAAGGGTTTCAGGTTGGAGACCCGCTTCCACCGAAGTACCGTTTTTAAGAAAACTTTACGAAGAACCGTCGTGTAAGTGGGTCTGGTGCATGTTAAATCCGTCGGGCCAAACATCCTCCGGCTGGTGGTATAGTGAGGAAGTTTGGAGAGAGAGGGAGGGGGTGCCATCTCATGTGTCGTCCTCGTCATCTGACCGCGGTTCAAAATTACAAGGTACATCCCAAAATAGCTCTAGTGTTGCTTTAAAACGGGACGCTAATATAACTTACCTAAACTAATGAGGAAAGTATCGTTAGTAGCTTAAACTGATTGACATCATGTTTCAGCAGAAAAAGCAGTCAAAGCAAATGTTTTCCTTAAAAGTACCACACATTCATTCATTCAGCTTAATTAATACAATTATATCGTCTGATGCGGCTTCATAAAATCTGAAGCGTACTCAGTATTCAATAACAAGCAGAAAGCATCGCAAATGTCTCGGTAGGAAATGTGGGTCCTACCCACACCTGAAAGTACAAAGATATTTGATGCAGTTAATGATCGTCATTCGAATGAATCTATCCATAGACATGTAGCTGAAACCGAAACTCCAGCATATGCAGAATCCTGCGGAAGACATTACACATGTTTCCAAATAAGATTCAATGTCTTTAGCTCGACCAGTTCAAACTGAATGACAACAAGGGACTTCGCAACAAGATGCTCGATGACATATCTGGTTCCAAGACGAGGAACGTTTCATTTGGATGATGACGTTAACAAACACAACAGGAAATTTCGGATGATCAAAAATCCATAATGTTCTCATAAACGACCACTCCTTTTCCTAAAACTTACCATTTGAGTTGCAATCTCTTGCAAAGTTATCATTAGGGCTCTTTTTCTTAAGAGAAACGGTGACGATTAACTAGCATATTGTGCGATTTGTCGCCACTCAACAGGTGTTGAACGATCAACCAAACACGGCGTGGTTCCTTTCAGATGCTTCTCCCCCACACTGTACGCAAGACAATTCTAAATTTCTGGATGAATACTTTAATGGTAGAGTTATTTCTTTGAATTATTCAACACTTGAGGGAAAAGATATGGAATGGCCACACTATTCACCCCTTACGGCTATTTTCATGAGGCACATTGGAGGACATAGTATACTCCAACAATTCTTTAGCCCTTTCAGGACTGCGATCACATATACGTGATAGCACGATTCTCCTTTCATGACCAAAATTATCATACATAAGACGAGTCTTTCCGACTCCAGCGGACTTTTTCCCTCTGAAAGAAACCCTTTCGTAATCGTGATGACGGTCCTATACGCACATATATTCTCGAAGCATGCGGGCTTGAAAGAGTGCGTATTTGTCCTTTCTTCGGTCTTGAACGGGTTAAAACTCGACTAGTTGGTGAAGACCATTTGTCGAGCTTTTGCGTCGGTTTTTCTGATAATCTCATTCTTCATTTGCTTCATGTGTTGCGTGATAGATGTATATTTTGAATCGTTTTTGATGTGATTGAAACTAAGGCTTGCATTACTTATTAAGTATAAACTACTTATGGTAATGTGGTCTTCAGCGCTGTCTGTCATCAGCAATTTGTTACTAAAATTTTGAGGTTTCTGTATTAGATTTTTATGGCCTTTTGAATAAACATACCATTGGTTTAATGCCTCTATCTATCACAGTTTCAGAGTTATATATTTTCAAAATTGGAGGTCCTTCGTAAAACACCTTGTAATTTAGTTATCGAAAAATGTCGTTCCTGCTTCATGGGAATATAACATTCGTAATCGCAAAATCGACTTTTTTTCTTTGCTGATTCAAAAATGCATTAATTTTGTGTAGATGAACCGACAGTGTATATTACCATTTTAAATATTCGTTGATTTTCTAGAATCGGCATGTATCAAGTAACATAGCAATTGCGATTAGGCAGTAAGTGATCTTACAAAAGAACAAATGAATGTAAAAATAACTTCAGGAAATTTGTAATCTTAACAAAGAAACAAATACCGCTTGAAAAAAAATCAGCTGCTGATGTTTTATTTATATCATACCTAATCTTCAGTAAAAAATTTCGGGTGTTTTTGGTCTTTAGACTATACTGACTTTTCGAATAGTATAAGCATCATTTAATGCAACAAAATAAGAAATATCTGACGAATTTCCGGTTACTAAACTTCAGTACGAAAATAAAAAATAACCAGATTGCACAGATACAAGTTGTGCGCACAGTGAAAGTAGAAGAAAGCTATATGGTTAAGTTAATGATGTCTTGAACGCTAGTCTTGGAAGGGCTATATTTAGTGTTTTTAATGTCAGAAAACAAAAATGCCATTTATACTATCGTCATCAGATTTTTAAAACAATTTCCAGTTAATTTTTAATTCCTAATAATTTTTCAAAGAACATTATTTGCAGTGTATCTTGGTCAAATGGAATATTTTTAATTAAAATTCGTCGGTATTTCGAATTTTTACTACGGATTCTTAAATTACCAATGAAAATAATGATATTGTCTATAATTTGAATATATTTTGGTTAATCCGATATATAAACTAAAAATTGTATTTATACCTTAATTGTTTTATTATTTAATTATCTCATCCTTTACGATTTGAGTGATGGTAAAAGAATAAATTTGTAATTCCTTAATTCATTCAAAAGTTCGCAGAAACTTTATAATACTCTAAAATTTCTGAAATAAAATTTTTTGAGTAACAAAGTGCTTAGTCAAATTACGAGTGAACCCCAATTTTGTAGAATTAATTGCTATGAAGCAAAATCTTTAAAGGATTTTTGAAACGATTATTTTTGATTAATTTTCTTTGAAATGTAAAAAATGTCTAATTTGAAACTTAATTTAAAATTAAGCAGAACAAATAATATGAATAAAATAAATATGATTTCAGATTCAAATAATGAAGCGTTTCTCACACATTCCTGTACATTTTACAGTAATTTTGTACAAACGGAACCTTTCTTTAAGTAACAATTCCTGTTTATTATATCTGTATATCCTGTTAATTATAATAAATATGGCCCTTCCATGACTAGCGTACAAAACATTAGTAATGCCTCTAACTTAACCATATAACTTTCTTCTACTTTCATTGTGCGCACAACTTATATCTGTGCAATCTGGTTATTTGTTATTTTCCAATTAAAGTTTAATAACCGAAAATTCGTCCAGATATTTCGTATTGCAATTCATTTGTGTATAGTAAAAGTTAATGTTGATGGGCCATTTATTCTTTCGGACATATGATTGATAACTTCCGAAAAAGACTAGAAAAATCGTTGCGAAAATTGATGAAAATTTTTATTTTGGAATTCTGTTTTTTCTGATTTCCAGTTATCTTGTTTCTAATATAATTTGATTTTCATTTGCATTATGAATGTACTAACAAGATAAAAAGAAACTTATTACGTATATATTTAAAAATTAAATTTTCATTAAATCACATTATAAGTAAAACGTGAAGTTAAAACTTTCGGCCTAATAAAATCCAGCGGTGGTTTTTTTTTTCGCTGCAATACAGGAAACACAAAAAAAATTGCGCAAAATGGAGCTCCTTTGGATCCGCTTTCATATTATGAAGGATATTTAAAATTACTAAGCTGCTCATAATAACCTAGTATTCAAATTTATAATCGCGAAACATATCAATAAAAAAATGTCACTTGAAAATATATCTGTACCAATCATTTTTTTTATTTAATTTCTTTATTGCTATATTCTTTTTTTTTCTCACTAAATCTTTAGTTTTTCTGGTCATAGAGTAATTTCCTTTCTCGAGTAGAGTAATGATTTTTTTTAAAAATCGTTCTCAATAATTACGATGCATTTTAACAATCATAGAAAATTACATGTTAATCCATAAAATCAATTTTTAACAATTGTATTGGAGAATGTATTGTAAAGTTTTCTTACTGTGTAAAATATGCATAATGATATCTCTTAAAAATTATATTGCTTCCGTGCATTAAATCCATTTAGATAAAACCTCAAAATAGTCTTGTAATAATTAGGATACATATTATGACTTGAACAAATTTATTCTAATTCTTCAGTAATTGAATCTTACTAAAAATTATTTCATCAAAGAAAAAATTATTTCACCAAAGATAAAAATCATTTCACCAAAGAAAAATAATGTCATCTCTTAAATGAACCAGTAAAATCGAAGTAACATCTCATTCAGAATTTTTTTCAGAAGAATAATACTTTTAGATATTGAATTAAAAATACTTAAATTTTGTAGATAGATTTCAAAAACAGTATTTAAATCCCGAAATACTCCATCTTCAACTATTAAATTGTTTTCAAAATTCTAATATTATCTTTATCTTCAGAATCTTGTGAAAGATAATTTAGTGCAAGTTTGAAAGTTGAAGTGGGTTTTCAACCAAATTCAAACAAATATAAATAATGAACGTTTGGATTGATTAATATTGCTCTCTTAATAAAAAAAAAAGTTTTAGTGATAAACTTGATATTCTGGTTGATGTAAACAAAAGTCTCAACTTAATATCCCAAAAAGTTGAACTATAGACCAAAATTTGTTTTAAAAAAAACCTCTACGATCTATTATTGTTCATAAAAATGAATTTATCTTGATCGAAAGTTTTGTAATCGTTTCCATACATCAATTCTGTTTTATTTTTAAATTACTAATTTTTATGAATTTTAATTTTTTTTTCTTTAGCCTTTTTTTCTTATTACTTTCTAAGTTCTTTAATCGTGTATTTCTCAGTAGTAAATCTTGAATGCTATATAAACATCCATTTCACAATTACAAATATATTCAATAGAAAATGATGTCATGTTATAGGAAGACCATGTTTCCAAATTAGGCATCATGAAAGTATTTGTCTTCTAAGTCGAATATATTCTTCTGTAGAGTTGGCATCTTTTATTGTCTACCCAGCGGCGGTTTAGACATTTTGCGACACTAGGCAGAGCCGATTATGAGATAATAATATTAAGTATTAATATCATTCTAATATTTTATCATTTATAGAATTAGTACTTTTTTTACAAGCCTATTCATTTGGCAACTAGGAAAAAAAAACTTTTTTATCAGCCTTCTTGCGACCCTAGGCAGCTGCCTAGTTGGAAATCCGACACTGCGTTTCACTTTCAAACGTAAGAAGCAAACTAAAGGCTTAGTGGGCTAAAATAAGAGTATGACTATGGAGCATGAAAGGGGGAAAAATCTATGGGTTGTGTTCTTATCAAGCATTATATAAAACTGTTAGATAATCTGGACTTTAGCAATGAATTTCATTGAGGGAAATTGCGAGAGGTTTTTCCGATTTTCCTCCAAGAAAATGTTGACAAATTTTAGCTCAAATTGTTCCAGGATGGCAAACCAGCGATATATATTAAAATCAATTCAGTCTTTAATCACAGGTACTCCAAGATCGCTTTGACCAACAGAAGATGCCACACCTTCCTTTGACTCATATCAACTTGGCTACGTTTGCTAGACCAAGTAGGATTAGAACAGCCTCTCCTAAAACTTAATCAATGAGCACTTAGAAACAATTTAAGGAGTTAAGCGCAAGACTTCTGAAACAATGGTCACGATCTTAAGTGCGGTCGTGCAGAAAAATATTTGTTGTTGTTGTTTCTAATGGTACTTACCATGGACAAGCTCGCTGACGAAGTCAGTGATTTTAAGCCGAGGGTGCGTCTTTTGTTTTAGTAGGGCCAACTAGGGCCAAGAGTACGTTTTAGTTACTCACGCATCACATTCGCTTGCACAGCCCCTTTGCTCCGAAATATTTTACTGTGCATTAGTACCGTTTTCCTTCTGTATTACTAATTATCTGTAATGTTTACGTCTCATATAACCACGCGAGTCTTCATTGTTAAATGTAAACATCTCCTCCTCCCATCTTTCCTCTCACCCCACTTTTGTCGAATTAAACCCATCCTAACGCATGCGCAAAAGCGCGGAGGGTTTTACAATTCGTTGTCAAACAGTATTTTATCACTTCTCTTGATTGTACGATGCAGCTTTGTATCCACAGTCTAATTAATTTCGCCCGTTAGGGAGACATAAAAACAAAAACGTATACTATTTTGCTATGCTGGCGATCCCTGAACATATAGTGAAGACAATTTAAAAAATTTCTAGTAAATACTGAAAAAACGGTATTTAAACTTGTGAATACCAGTATTACAAAATTGTACAAATGGCTCAAAATACCGGTATTCGGTATCCCGGTATTGCAATCCTTAGTCATAGACAAGCCCGCTGACGAAGTCAGCGATTTTAAGCTGAGAGAGTGTCTCTAGTTTTTCAATGGGCGCATCTAGGGCAAAGGGCACGTTTTAGCTACTCATGCGTCACATTCGCTTGCGCAATCCCTTTATACAGAGGGGCACATTCACACATCTCACAGATAGAATAGATAAAGAACAACCATCCCGAACCGGGACTCGAACCCAGGATGCCCAGATCACGGAGAAGCCCTATGCCAGGACGCCGGCAGAAAAATATTTAAAAACTTTTATTAAAATGTTCTAAATAATTATTTTCAATCGAATTCGCTTTACAGCTATTAATAATTACCATCTGAATTTCTAATTTATTTCCCAATAATAGAGTGGCAGTAAATGTTTTTGATTGGAAATGGGATTCCGAATGATTTTTCCTTACAGAAAAGAGTGGGGGGGGGGGGCACGAATGAAAAGGCTTTAGCATAATGCAATATCCTCCAGAAAGAGGCCACAAGAAAAATAGTTCCAGTGATATATTCATTTCCTATTAATCAAAAATTGTGAGGGGGAAAAAAGCCCTACACGCTATTCTATTTTTACTCCAAATTCTTTTTTCAATCTTAATCTTAAAAGCTTTAGTTCTTTTCTTCACCAAAATGCATCCATTCGAAAGAGAAAATAAAAATGAAAGTTTATGTTTATGATGATTCATTTTTTTAGCACTTCAAAGCTTGTTACGTGCAGAATTTAAAAATATTTTCAGGTGTCAAACGAAAATAGATCGGCAGCAACTTCTATTTTTATTTCTTCTTTCGGAAGCATTTATTATGTAAAAGAAATAGATTAAGATCCCAATATAAAATTCCACAGAATAGTATCTAGTTATGAATAGTATCTAGTTTCCTCATCATCTATTAAGCAGAAATGTGAGATAAACTCGATAAAAAGATTGTCTTTGTGATGCACCACAATATCATGGTTGTTTTATATGTATTATTAAGATATATTTCTAATCATTAAAAATAGATGGCGCCATGTGAGTATATTGCTTATGACTCTCAAATTGAGAGCAGTTCAGTAACGTACCCTTATGTTTCAAAAGGGTACGTAAAACATATAAATGAAAAGTTCCAACATAATGTTCTCAGATATTTTGAATATAAAAATAATAAATTTCTTTATAAAATATTACTTTGCTATTAAGTACCTTAACTCCAACCAGGAAGAAAACAACTGCTGCACCTCTGAGTCTCAATCTTATGATTTCTTTGGACTTCACTTTTCAAATCCTATTATAACTCTCTCTTCTATGCAAAATGGGATTTCATCCCATTTTTCATAGAAAGAGAAGCGACATCAGCTTTGTTATACATGAAAGTGATGTATTGTATTCCGAAAAAATGGTTATGAAATCTGAAAAAGAAGCTGTAGCCATAAGAACAAGTAGTCACACACATCGAGATAGAATAAAAGCTTTTATTGTAGACATAAAACAAGCTAGCAACACATAGGCATATCAAGCATGAACTTCTGACGTTAAAAATAACATAAAATATACATCGCAGAGCAGGCTATTACAGTTAAAGGTATTTTTTTATTTTAGGATTCGAAAACCCTCCAAGCTTTTGCGAATGCTTCAGGGCGTGTTTATTTAGTCAAAAAAAAAAAAAAAGGGAGGGGGTATGAGAATAAAGGTGAAAAGAGGAGATGTTTGCATTTAGCAATAGGACGAATTCAGGTTATTCACGAAATTAGGAAGGGTAATAACTGCTCACCTTTCTGCGTACCCCCCTTAGGGAAGTACAATCGACGAAAAGTGCTAGTCTCAGAATCCTGAAACGAATAGTATCAAACAAGGATTTAAATACCATACATTGTCATAGCACTAATAAGCTAGAATTTCATTTGAACTCCGATTACTAGAAATATTGAAAAAAAAAAAAAAAACGTAAGATTGTACACATAAATAGAAGGATTGTATGAGAAAGAAGTATTATTTGAAATTGGTTAGCGTCATAGGAACAAAATAACATATCTAATGGGGTAACCTAAAATAATTTAAAATTAATGAAAAGTTCTTTTACATAATAAATGTACCACGATCCTTTGATTTCTACAACCTCTCGCCCTCCATTTTTCATTTTATCTAAACAGTATACATATGGATTAGTTAATGCTGAAAATCCCCCATATGATTAATGGCATTAGCATAACCATTTGCAAAACTCATCTGTACAAGATAAATCTGCAAAAAATAATGAGTAGAGTCTGTTCATTCTAGTACTAATGAAACATCATTATTAACAAGTATTTTTTATTAAAATGCTTTTAACTTAAGACAAGATATTAGTTAAATCATATGACACATTCACAATGATTTAATGTATTTAAAATAAAGTATTTACTTTTGGTTTCTATAGTTAGGGTGAATTGCTAAAATAATTATCGGAAATTATTTTCTATTGCGCCCCCACCCCACCTCTATAAATAACTCACCAGAGGATTTTCAGCTTTATCGAATATAATAAACTATAAAAAATGTAATAAAAGAGGAGGCTTGTTCATTCTGTTTAATATCTGTAAGCAGTTTCAAAGGGAAGAGAGAAAGGTATGGGTTCTTCTACCATGATTCCAAAATACGAATTCAGTTGATTAATATAAAACAATTTCACATTCAATGGCTTCTAAAGTGGTTGAGCGATAATTTTAGTGGACATGAATACATGATGGTTTCTCATGAGTTACCGTCATCATCATTTCTCTTTACACCAAGATGGCGCATTTCTTTCCTCTATAACATATGGCAGCATTTTCCCTTTCTCTTTTCATCCCATACCCACGTCAGTGCAATTCTTGTATTATCATTTGGCGGCATTTTATGGCTAATTCATTTCTAGCGTCATTTTTTTAAATTCTAGTAAATTTTATTAATTTTTAAAATAGGTTTCGCAGATATTTCACTAAACAATTTAATACTGTAAATTTTATTATCCAATATACAGGGTTAGCAAGAAATAAGTTACCTATTTCAGAGCGCTCTAAAATGCGTTCTAATGATCCAAATGCGATAAAATTTGAACTACAGATTATTGAGATGATGCGCTTAACGTTTATTAAATAATAAAAAAAATGTACAAAAATTCACCGTTAGGTGGCGTTGTAATACACATAAAACCATTTAATATGGTTTATAATTGTTAAATAAAGTAAAATTAAAATTGCTCAGTATGTCCTCCTTCATTTTCAACAATATGCTCTAATCGGAGAACCATATTTTCTATAGATGACCAGAGTGAGTCTGCCGGAATATTAAGAATATGACGCCGAATGTTGTCCTTCAGATCTGGTAGAAATGATGGCCTTTGAAGGTAGATATTGTCCTTCAAATAACCCTACAACCAAAAATCGCAAGGGGTGATGTCCAACAAGCGAGGTGGCCAAGCTATTGGGAAATGGCGGCTGATAACTCGTGCTTCTGTGAAATGCTGCATTAACAATCGCTTTACAGGACGATCAATATGAGGTGGTGCATTATCCTGCATGAAAATGATGTCTTCAAGGCATCCATGCTATAGAAGAGTTGCAATTACAAAATCCCTCAGCATATCATGGTACTGTTGTTCCGTGACGGAACAGGTTTGGATTCCATTTGAAGTTCTCTTCAAAGAAATACGGTCCAATAATAAAGGTAGCTGTAAAACCACACCATACTGTCACTTTTTCAGGATGCAAGGGTTGTTCCTAGATAACGTGAGGGTTTTCCTCTGCCCAAATTCGACAGTTGTGGGTGTTAACTTGTCCATTGAGGCAAAAGTGCACCTTATCACTCCACAGAATATTCCATGGCCTGAAACTGAAGTGCAAAAGTTTTACGGACCTCTATGTCCCCGTCCTGCAACAGGAGAACAGACTTGATTTTGTATGGATAAAAATGCGAAATCTGCCGTACGATTTTTCGCGCAAATGAATACGGCATATCCAGAACATGGGAAACAACTGGCAAACTCACACTATTATGCGGTGACCGACTGCTGGCTTCAACGGGCGCGGTCGCAATATTTTCGACGCTGGAAAACGGGACTTTCTTTTCGTCCTCTACCTGGAAGAATGCCAAGTTGCCCAGTTTTATCAAATTTCGGCATCATCTTGCGTAGACAGGGTGCATAATGAAAAAATGCTGCAAAAATTAAGTACTTTTAAGCACTTTTTAAGCCCCTTAGCCCCAAAAATTAAGCACCTTTGTATAAGTATGCACACATAAACTGCGTGTTTTCTAAGCGTAGTAGTTTTTCCTTATTTTATAATAATGCATTAATGCATAATTTTTATTGAAAAAAAATCTTAAGAATTAATTTTAAATATTTTTTTTAATTTTAATATTTATTTCTGTATTTGCACATCTTCTATTGTAAAATTACGCCTTTTTGAATTTGACAAAAACATAGAAATGATTATAAAAATGAGAAAAAAAACTATTAATACCAAAAAAAAATTGTCAACATTTAAAAGATTAAGATCTTTTCAACTTTTCTTAAAATTAAATAAAATATCAGATAGATACAATATTTCTGAAAATGTCGATAGTGGTGTAGGAGTACAGCATGACCAAATATTTTGTATTTGTTTTCAACCTGACCCAAGATTTTTATATAAGCAACAACAATTAAGATCCAACATGGCTGGGATGGAAAGAGTAAATTTCTCCCTGCGCTCATTTATTCTATGAAGTAACTTCAATTGCAATCTTATAAAGCTAAAAACTAAAGCATTCAGATGGCTATCATCATACAACTGGCAAAACTGCCAGGAAATTGATGATAGAACAAAATCATGTTCTAAATAAGTGTTTTAAATCATTTTTAATAGAAAATAATAGCAGCGTTTACAAATGATCAGACTATAAAGAAATTGTCTTATCGCCTCTTACTTTTTAAAAGGTTAGTAAAATTCTTTTTTGAACGTTTAACGTTCCTAAAATTTGATGAAAATCTGCTTTTTAATCTATAAACAAAAATTCTTACCTAAAAAAAATTGCAGAAGAAACGATATATATAATTTCTGCAGAAATGAAAATGCTTTGCCAAGTCCTAGTTTTCATAAATAACGAAAACAAGTTTTAAAAAAATCATCTCTGTAGTTAGACATTAAACAGAAATAAATCTGCCAGAGCGTCTCCCCAAAATTTTCTCGCATATTGCAGAGAAATGCCTTTGTGACATTGGCGTACATTACGGAATATTATCACTAGGCGTGAATTAAATATTTTTACTGTTTCTATCTATAGTGTGATTGCTAGCAAGTGTTTTGGGATTAATCTCTGGCATGCGGTTGAAAGTATCCGAAAAGCAAATTTGGGTTTTAGACGCACTCTTCCCAATTGATTAAAACAAAAATTTGACTCAAAACTACACTTATCGTCACAAAATTACATACCAAATTTGCTATATTTTTGAGTTGTCGCGTTTACGTATTTCTGAAAGTACAGGCGGACATGTGGCGAACTCCTAGTTGGATTTGGCTCAAAATTTGATAGATGTTTATACAATAGATGCTAAATCTCTGTACTAAATTTTAAGTATTTAGCTCTCTTCGTTTTGTAGTTATCATGCTGACTTATATTCGAACAGTCAGGCAGACAAACAGATTTGCTCTAAACGGATGTTGCTGAAAATTTGATCGAAATCTACAAGTTTGGTGTGAGGACCGCGTATAAAATTTCATCAATCTAGCTCAAAGTGTTTCTTTGTTATCTTTGTCACAGACAGATGCTTCCTGAAAATGAGTTTTCGAATTCAAGGAGGTATGAGACGTGGCGATACATTAAAATCTCGAATTCGAATTTTTTTTTATCATTGCAATATTTTCGCTAACATGGGAAACAACTGGCAAACTCACGCTATTATGCGGCGGCTGACTGCTGGCTTCAACGAGAGCAGTCGCAATATTTTCGACGATGGAAAACGGGACTTTCTTTTCGTCCTCTACTTGGAAGAATGCCAAGTTGCCCAGTTTTATCAAATTTCGGTAAAGAATTAAAAAGTAAAAATGCCAATTGAAGCATTTTTTTTTAAGAAAGTCTTTCTTGAAGCCAGCCCAAGACAATATATCGCACTGTCCAAAACTAATTTCTCAAAATAAAAAAAATAATTAAAATTTACATTTAACCAAAAAAAATTTTACTATTCAAAAGCTATTTTTTTTAACCTTTAAAACGGTGTTAAAATAATTTTATGCCATAATATGCTTTGATGTTATGAAAACATGTTAGAATTCTATTTTTTAATTAAACTTCGAATTAAAAGTTAGAGAAATCCGTTCTTAGTGTGCCTCTAATGCCCAAAAAATAACTTCCCAAACTTCATGCTCCTAACTTCAATGGCTTAATGCTGGGCGTTGCTCAGGACAAGAATTTATATATAAAGAGATTTTATTAGGAAAAAAATTCCTATAAAAGTTATAAAAAGAAAAAAAAATCGTTACAAAATGATAAAACCTAAATCCTGAAAAAAAATTCTAAAAAAACTTTTTTTTTAAATTCCTTTACAAATATTTAAGTACCAGATACATCGGTTCCTTCCCCCCCCCTAATAAAAAAAAAGAAAAAAAAAAAGGCAAGATTAGTCCAACAAATAAAAATGTTCAAATGGATGGGGACATTCCAAAAATACCACGAAAAATATCACGATCATTGAAACTTAGAGGCGTCAAGTTAAAATTTCATTATACTAGATTTTAAGCGATTGATTAACGTACACCAATTAATAACAATTCAATATAGTACAGTTGAATACCTGTAGTAGGTCGTTCAAGCGAAGTGTAGCATAGTACACATTTCGCACCGGCCCTTCCAGATAACTATTCCAGTATTTTAATAAATGGGAATGCACATAAGGGAGGGGATGAAAAAAACGAAAAAAGAAGGGGGTGCAAAAAAATATGTGCTGGAACCCTTGGAATAATTCTTAGAATTCCCCCCCCCCCACTTTTTTTTCTTTATATATATATATATATATATATATATATATATATATATATACATCCGGTAAACAAGCCTTTTTGACCATGATTTCGAATTGTTATTTTTAACTTATGGGGAAGCAAAACAAAACACTTTCTTCACTTCACGAGAAAATTAAGTACTTTTTAAGAAACTTTTCTGAAAAGTGAGCACTTTTAAGGTGCTTAAAAATGATTTTCAAATTTAAACACTTTTTACTAAATTTTTTAAAATTAATAAATGTAAAGCGCATCATCTGAATAATATGTATTTCAAATTTTATCTTATTGGGACCAATAGAATGCATTCTAGAGCCCTCTGAAGTGGGTAACTTATTTCTTGCTAACCCTGTATTTTAATAATGTCCCAGATGCAAATATTTTAGAAAGTATTTAATTTCTACTCTTGTGATTTAGTAAGTTTCAAAGTTTTTCTACTGTTAACCGCCTGCTAATACTTGTAATTCTTCTTAAGGAGAGCGCGCTTCAGCCAGAAGCTATCTCCTGTAGTGGCGGAAATTTGATGTAATGTAGCACTGGCGTTGATGAATGCCAGGGACTTTCTTTATATGGTCCTTGGTTGTGGCCTGCTAATACTTTTGCATTAAACACATTTAATTTGTTTATTGATTATATCTGAAGCTTTCCAGAACCTATTCATTGTTTTGAATGAATGATGGGCCTTTCTAATTCTAGTTTTTTACCTCTTCATTTGTGTTTCACATTTTATTTATTGTAACTCCAAAGTATAAAAACAGTCAGTCTCCTTGATTTTATTTTGATTTATTAAAAGTGAATCATTGCTATTTTTCTCAAGAATATAATATTTTATTTCTAAATGATAACATAATGAAAATTTGACTAAAAATGTTCTTTTTTAGAAAGCAAGAAAGATAAGGTTGAGAATTCTTTCTTCCTCCGTAATTTCAAAAAATATCAGCATTCAAGTATCATGATGATTTAGTGATGCATAAGTAAAAGGTGGGATAGTACAAAACCCCATAATAAAAATTAAGTGTGTTGATATATTTCATTGCGTATTCATACAATATAAACCTCAAACTATTCCACTGGGATTAATAAATAATAATTCAGTGAGAAAAATTGATTTTAAAGTATTTTATAAATGAAATTGTTACTTATTTAATCCAGAGAATTTTCCATGACGCTGTTACTAAAAACATGCATATAAATGAATTTTAAATATCAGAAAACAGGTTTTTCCTAATCGGTTGTTCCCCAACAAATTATAATCAATTTCCAATAGCTTTGCAATAAAACACCTTATCACATATAAAATTTTAAATAACTTCAACGGAGAACCTGACTAATCAATTTTACTTCTTAATCAAGTTATAAATTTGGATTCCTATTTTTCTTACGCTGTTCAAAGAAGCAGCAGCTGCTAAAAGTTGCCATTAACCATCTAAAATTCATACTCTACAAATTAAAAAATGCAAATAAGCAAAATGTTGAAAATAAATTTTCTTATTACAGCAAACTATCACTCCAAACGTATAATTTTGTTCCACAGATAATATGAAAGTGTATTATAATATACAATGGCATAAATTTAAAAAAAAAAAGGGGGGGTATAGCATTGATTTTTGTCCCATTTCATTGTATTTGACTTTAGAGAGTGAAAATAATTTTTTTATCCTTGCCTGGAGTATATATGAAAAACGGTTTTCTTGGGAAAGGAGTACAAACATGGATAACTGGAAATCACATTTTCATTCCTTTTCTACATGGTTAAGGAAAGACTACCAATTATTTAGATGCATTTTAAAAGTTTGTTAGAACATGACCAAGCACAGGTGTAATCCAAATAGAAAGGCAGAGAACATGAAAAGAGATCTATGAATGTATTTTAAACTTATATAGTTTTAGAAGGGAATTTGCTAATACATTATTTGTTTTCAGCATGTGTGCTTGAACACACGCATGCTGACAAACATGCCTGCGTTCAAGTGATTAGAAAATAATTATGTTTAGATCATAGATGAATTGAAATTATTGCATGTACATCCTCTCAATCCTCATTGTTATACCACAGACAGTACAAACAGGTCACTACTACTCGATACTGCTACATCTTTTGTTCATAAACACATAACACAATCTTTTATAATGCACACGTTTTCGAAAATTTTGATTCCTATTATTTCTTTTCAAATGAAAGATTTGTACCGATTTCAATTAAATTACAAGTAGCAATTAAAAACACTATTTTACACAGAACTGTTTTACCGTTTTTGTAAAATTAGTAAAGCTGATGAGCCTTATCATGATGGTATGATTATTTTTTTTTCTTTTAACAGCAATCACTGGATTATCTAATCTTAATACAGAGTTTGTATAATTCATAGTTAAAACATATTTAGTTTTATTAATTTTAAATCGATAGTTTGAATTAATTTCTTTTTAGTGACAAAAAGAATTTTCATATACATTTTTAAAAACTTTGAAAGAACATAAGTGAAAGATGCTTTGAAAGACACTTTTTAATAATATATGTTCAAAGGTATTTATATTAAACAACTCCTAAACATTTTAAAAAGTCAGTTATGTCTGATATTGTAGCAAGAAAATTAATTACACAAAGACTGTATCAAATACTTCAAAAACAAAGATAAGAAAATGTAATAAAAAATAACAACTATAAAATTAATTTCGACAAGTCAGTTTTAAATAAAAACTTTTTAATGAGACTACATTGCCAAATAAGAAATATATTTGAACAAAACAAAATGCGAACAACAAAAATACGTATTTGTTTAACCCTTTCCGGAGCGGTGGTCGCAAAACAGGACGCCAAATTTAAAATTTTCTATAAAAAAACTATTGGCTTTAAAATACCAAAAATTGCTGGAAAAAGTAGCATTTAGTTTAATTTTAGAAAAATAGATGGCAGCCTGAGCAATTTTTTGTTTCTTTTTATGTTAAAAATACTCAGATTTTTTGCTTCAAATTTGGGAATTTTTTAAGAAATTAAATTTTATTAAAATCAATCACCCACTTTCCAACAGTATCCATGAGATTTTAAATAATAATTTTGCTTAATCTTGAAATTAATTTAAGTACAAGTCAAATTAGCTGATTCACAGATGTCCTCATTTGAGTACACTGCCCGTCTAGGATGTCTGTTTCTTCATTCGCCTCTCTTCTAGTGAAAAGTGTAATTTGATACTTTGCAGAGAAGGATGTGATATTGACTCTGTGTTCGGTGGGAGTTTTGTTAATTTATCTTCGGATTCGAGAAAAGGAAAGCCATGTTTGAATCAAACGACATTTCACATTTAACATTTGCCCCCCCCCCCTTTTTTCCTAGACTGCTACTTATGTTTCACCCTCATGTTCTGCACATATTTAATTTTATATAGCCATAGTTTTTTATTAACTTTTTTTCATTATTATTATAGCATCCAGCATGTAAAAATTGTCCAGCGAAAGATAAAAAGAATGTTCAATATATGCCCATCAAGTATCCCCTTCGAAAACATTTGCTGTGCAGTATAAAAAAATGTGCACAAAACTCGAACAATGTGCAAAACAATAACTTCTCATTCTGGGTTACACGAAAATACACTCCCACATGCTTTGAGAAAGTTCATGCCAAATAATAAGTTATATTTAATTTCGTTTCTTATTTGATATTTTTCATTTCATTAATTAATGAAATTTAATAGTAAATATTTATTTTTATCATTTTAATCAGATACTTTTTTATTTATTTATAAGATTTAGTTTAGAATTTCTGTTGTAAATATATATTTTGTATATTTAATATCTTAAATGATTCAGATTACCCAGAACATGAATGAATGCGTTTATAAACCTAAAGTATTCATAATTACTGCTGCTGCCATAAGGAATTTAAGCAAATATTTCGAAAGATTATTTTTACACAGAAATTGCTCTAGACGGGCAATGTTCTCATTTGAGGACAACACCCCCTGCAAAAGGAGTCAAGTTAAAAAAAATTTTTGACTGCGAAATCCATGTGTATACAACCTATTAATCACATTGATTGTTTTTTTTTTTCAGTATATTTTAAACATTTTAATGACCCGTGCCGGAAGGGGTTAAAGGATACAATAAAATAAAAAGTGTACAACATTCAAAATGTAATTTACAGATCTTTTCATCTATAGAATTGAATCTACTACAGACAGTTTGTGAACTCATATGATTTTCACGTGCACATAACAATAAACATAAGTAGAGACAAAGTATTAAACAATCTTGCTGGACAAGGCATTAAGTCTATCCAGCAAGCTGTTCATAAAGTTTCGGAACATAGGAATCCCACTTTGCCTGGAAAAAATTACCAGCCACAGGTTCACCCAAGTTGTATTTCCTTGCAAAATTTGAAATCTTGAAGTTTCCACGATGATCTCCTGATGTGTTAGTTAATCGCTTTTCATCTGGATTAATAGGCCCAGGTTGTTTGTAAATCATGAGCACATATCTGTGAAAACCTAAAACATAGAGAAAAAAAAACATACAGTAAAAATTAAATTATTTCAATGTAATGACTTTAAAATCAGCCTTTCTATTATATTCACTATTAAATTATCCTAATTAAATTTTCCTCATCGAGAACATTATTTCAATTAAAAAAAATGCAATTTCAGGAAAAATAAATAATATATATTACCCATGCTAATGTAACAATGGTTAGTATATTAACACATGTATTTGTAATATAACTTAGTTTCCTGTTATACAATGTTTAATTGAAAAATACTGGCTTTTGTATTAAATTAAAGCTTTATGATTATTTAAATGAGCATTTCAAATGAAATCAAATAATTTTGACAAGATAAATGTTGATGCTTTGGGGCGGGAGGAATTAAGATTAATATATAAATTAGATATAAAAAATGTTCTGCAGGATATTTATATTAATTACAATACTACATAAAATTAAAATTTTTATCACAAAACGAATCGAAATCTCATTCAAATAAAACCCAAAGAAACGTTGCTTCACCTACGCAATTCACACTTAATTCAAAATTCAGAGCTTTCGGCCTAGGAGATGTAGAAAATTGGTCTCGACTATGATTGTTTTACCAAAAAACAAATATTAGAAACTTTTAGAATCATTTAAATCACATGGAATGCAAATGGTTTAATAATTAAAAAAGTGGAGTGTCTTTCATGAGAAAACAATTTCTTCACAATCATTAACCACAGTACGAATTTAAATTAAACCTTTAGGTTATTTATTATAAACTTTCTTTAAATTTGAAACCATAAAGCTTTCCTTCTGTTTGTTACAAATTACAGCGTCTAAAGAGTAGGTGTATTCACTTTCATTTGTATATATTGCATAATCTTTCTTGCACATTGGTCATTTCTATAAATACCTCATGCACTAAACATATGTGTTTGAGAGTTCTGGAGTTTTCTCTTAATAAGGAGTAACCTGATATGCAGGCCAGCTGCAGGGAATGAGTCCCCCTACATGGTGTCAGAAATGGGATAAAAAGTCCCCTTCATTCTTTGTGTGGCGTGTCTTAAACAATTTCCCTTGTGCGTAACGAGCAGTTTGAGGAACTAATGGCTTCGAATTCAGCTAGGTGAGTGCGAATTTTGCATTTAAATTGAATTTGGGCGTTGTAATCGTAATAGAATTGAAGCACATGCTTTAGGTCAGTTGAGTTCAGGAAATAGCTTGTTATTGTGTTGGAAGTAATAAGTGTGTAGCCGAGTTCAAACAATCCTGTTAGTTAATTTGTTATATTGTGTGCATGTTTTATTGTCATGAATTGTTTATATTGGGTTTGATAAGCTTTAGTGAGATAAGAAAACGTCTGTTATCACTGTTGTTTAAGGAAAGATGAGTTGAACCTCATTGCTGAAGAATTGGGTATAAATGTACCAAGTGGCACAAAAATTGATTTAAAAATTCTAATTAAAAATAATGATATTGATTTTATGTAATGGCGTAATTGAGGGAAAAAAATAAACTTGTGAATGAAAAATTAGATAATGAATTAAAGTTAGAATTGAAGAAAATTCAGTTAGCGAACGCAGATCAAGAGTTGGAATTGGCGAAGATTGAAAAATTTATATGTCGAAAGTGAAGAGTAGTGATCAATGCATTTTATGTGAGGATAAGAGAGATACCCATTCTTTGAATAGGTGCCATAAGTTTCAAAAATTCCTGTTAATGAGAGAATGAAAATTCCAAAATCGCAGAGCTTGTGCTATACGAATTTATTGCCAAATTGCAATGCTATGGGATGTAACTCAAAGAATTATTTCTGGGGAAGCCTCACCACCGATTGGTTCATTTTACCAAACAGGAAAGAGAGACGCTAGATTCTCCTTTGGAAATTGATGAGTCAGTACAGTGTAATAATTAATCGATTTTGAAATCAAGTGTATTACTACCTACTTACAGCGCTTGTGCTTCCAATCCTGAGTCTAATATGAGCAAAACTAAGAGAATTTTATGTGACAACGGGAGTCAGAGAACTTGGTGCTCGAAATCATTGGCTAAAAATTTAAAATTAAAACCTATTCGATAAAAGAGGCTATCCATTTTTTCGTTCGCTGCAACCATACCAGTCGAAAAAACATATGATGTCGCTAAAGTGAATGCTGGCAGATACGACCATAAACAGATTAGAATTGAAGTATTGATAATAAGAACATTAACAAGTGCCCCGCTTCAGATCACCAACAAAGAGGTAAAAAGGATAATGCCGGGATAGCCTGGTTGGTAGAGCGTTGGATTCGCGTCCCTTAAGTTGCGAGTTCGAATCCCGCTGGCCGAAGATTCCTCGCGTGCTTGGTGACTGACGCGAGTATAAATATGTCGTGGTCACAAAGTCCTACATGTAGAGAGTAATGCCACTGGTGGTAGTGGATCAGGGGTGATCGTTCTCTGATTCAGGTCTAAATTACGATCTGTGGATGAGTGAATGAAGTCCGCCCCGTAAAAAGGATTGTGACAAGTGTGTAGCTAAGTCGTTCTCTTGGCCCTAGATGGCGCTACTATAAAAAAACAAGAGACGCCCCCCCCGGCTTAAAATCGCTGTCTTCGTAACAACGGGCTTGTCCATGGCAAGTGCCATAAGAAACAACAAACAGGATAATGCAGCTACGCGGATTGTTCCCAGCCGATTCTTCTCAAAGTCCCAAAAATATTGACGTCTTAAGGGGCATGGATGTCTTCTGGAAGAAAATCGAAGATTCTCAGTTCCAAAAAATAAACAACTTGCGTCCGTATGATTTTTTTTTATTTCGCAACACAAGGAACATAGGAAAATAATTCAACCCCTGCTGCTTCAGGAGCATTCCACATGAGGGAAGAGGGAAAAGTGAGTGTGACTGACAAGAATGTAACAGAAAATGTTTTGTTGAAAATGGGAGATATGAAACTAATTGTTATAGAAAGTCAAAACAGTTACAGTTTAGCTAAGAAACGCTTCGACGATTTAGAGTTTTCTTTAAAAAACAAACGGGATGAGAATCAATATTAAAAAATAATAACAATTTTTAAAGGGAATTATTGAATGTAGAAGAGACGAAAATGAATATTTTATGCCCCACAAAGCAGTCGTTAGAGAAGATAAAGAAACAACAAAGTTTGAAATCTAGAGGTCATTTATCTTTGAATGAATGTTTGAAAACAGACCCGTAACTTAATTCTACTGTTCTAGACGTAATTCTCAATTTTCGTAAATTTAAAAAGAGCATTTAAAGTGGATATAGAAAAAGGCCTTTTTAATTATTGGAATTTCTGAAAGTGAAAGAAAGTATCTAAAACTTCTTTAGCATTCGAATAATCACAATTAAGAGCGCAAATTTATAAGAATAAAATGCTTACCTTTCGGTTGTAAAACATCTTCATTTATTTTAAATGCCTTGATTAGGAATCATATTAAAAAACTGAATCCAACAAACCTAACCCTATTGCAATGTTAAATTCTGGATTGTATATCAACGATTTGTATCGTAACGAACGCAGAGCAAAGGAATTTAGCTCTTGGCGAGGTTTTGCCGAAAAATTAAGCGACAGCCGGGATGATTTGGCGAAAGGAATGTTCGATGCCTTTCGCGCAGGTTCCGAGGCGCCTAGTGCTCCCCCTCCTCTATATAAACAGTAGGGCTACCTCGTCGGGCGTTGAATACAACCCTGAACATAATATCAAGAAATGTACTTTTACTCTAAAATCAAAACAATATCCCAACTCCTAGCTGTCATGACCAACTAAACCCATTGCCATCCCTTGTAAAAGCATGCTGATTGGCTCTGAACAAACAATAGATTATCCTAAGCAGTAAACCTAATTTCTTGCCGGCAACATTCTCCGATCTCCAATGCAACCCAACTCACCCTCCCCGCTGCAGCTGAATTGCTATTGGACGGCGTTCCACCATCCTCTTCCCTCTCCACCAAGAGACTGATCTGCTTCGCAGAGCCACAATGTCAACAAGCACACAAGGAAGACAAAGTCCAGGTCATTCAGCGAAGCCATGTTCAATTTCCTCTAAACTACCACCACTACAAGAGATAGCTTCGGATGAAGCGGGCTCTCCTTGAACTGTACAAGTCTTCGTCGGGCGCTGAATCGCGAAATGTTCTTTCGCGCTGAGTTTGAGTTCGCTATTTTTGTTGTGCTGCCGCTGAAAAGCTATCAGTTGCGGCGTTATGTTTACCTGTCTTTGCGGACTGTGTTTACTGTGCGCAAGTCTGTATTTGCACTGTTAGTAGTCACTGACTGCTGGATTGATCTCTCTGAAGTCCTCCTTCGTAAACCCCTCCAGTAAATAAATTTGTTTGTGGTGCCCTCGTAAAAAGTCCATTCAATCTGAACCCATTACAGTAAAAAGTTAACAGTATTGCTAGGGTTAAATTGGTAAATAATAAATTCAGTAAATAATTTGAAAACATTAAACAGTAATAAGCGTTGTGTTTTACAAACGGCAGCAAGGATTTTCGATCCGGTTACATTGGTAGCTCCATTTGTCGCGCCGATTAAGTGTTTAATGAATTAAATATGGGAGAGAGGAATAGATTGGGATGATAACTGACCAGAGGATTTGCGATATAAATGGCTTAAATAGTGTGACGAGGTTGAAAAAACAAAGGAAATAGTAATACCGAAGAACTGCTAACAGGATTCTGGAAATGGACAAGTTGAGGTGCATATTTTCTGTGATGCCTTGCCAAAGGCTTATGGAGTAGTAGCTTATTTATAATACTCTGAGAATGGAAAATGCAGTTTCTTTTTTTATGTCAAAAAATAGAGTTGCTTTTTTAAAAAAATTAACTTTGCCGCGTTTAGAATTGATGGGAGAAGAGATAGGTGCCAGAATGGGAAAATATTTCTAAGCCATTTTCGGTGAACTGGTTCATAAATTTGTGTTTTGGACGGATCCGATAATAGTTCTGTAAGAAATGCGTAAAAAGGTGGAAATAATTTGTTGCGAATCGAGTTTTGTCGATGCAAGAGAGTTCAATGTTGGTTTCATTATGAAAACCCTGCTGATTTATTGACCAGAAGTGTTACAGCTGACTGTTTAAAAAGAAGGGAGTTATGGTGGTATAGTCCTAATTGGCTTCGGGAAGACAGGGATTGTTGGCCTAAGCAATATTGTGCAGAAAAGGAGGTATTGTGAAAAGTTTTGGCGTTAAGCCAGAATTTGAAAACTCTTGGTCTTTTTCAAGTTGGAATAAATTGCTAAGAGTTATGGCATGGTACTATCATATCAAATATTTACAAGGAGGAATTCAATAACTGAATTCAGCAGTCCAACTTATTAGATTATTGGTGCATGATCTGTCATCTGCAGAGCTGGGAAAGAATGTGTGACCTGTGCGCGACTGAACTTTCCGGTTGAGTAATGGCTAATTTACCATCGTCGCAAGTCAATCCTGGAAGAGCTTTCCTTAGAAATGGTAGTGATTTTTGTGGACCATTCTCAGTCACCTTTCGAAGTGGGAGAGGTATAAAACCCCTATAAATGTCCGTCTCTGCATTCGTCTATTTCACAACAAAGGGGATACACTTGGAGTTCATCTGAGTACCGATGCGTGTCTTGCTGGACTCGAGCGTTTCATCGAATGCCGGGGAAAACCGCTCGAAATATATAGTGATTGTGACATCAACTTTGTTGCAGCAAAACATAATTTGCGACCGTGGCATTCAAAGTTAATCAGTTATTACCTGACCAGTGAAGGTATCGTTTAGAAACGGATCGTTCCGTCTGCGTCACATTGTGAGAAGCAGATATGAAATCTGTGAAATTTGACTTAAAACGAGTTGTAGGAACACAAATCCTTTCACAAGAAGAGTTTAATACAACTCTAGAAGAGAATGAGGCAGTATTAAATTCAAGGCCTTTAATTGCAGCGTCTCACGATCCTAATGCCCTTTCTGTGATAACACTCGGCGATTTCCAATTTCCAGGGTTACCACTCAAATCTAGAAATAAAAATCCCTGTGTGTTTTCTCTGTACGTATACGGAAGATACGAGAAAATGCGCGAATAGCACTCATATGATAGTTATAATGAGTGGAAAAAGCAAGGAAAGGAAACAATTCAACGTTATACGCAATATTATATTAAAAGAAGGTTTATATTTACATACAAAAAAAATATCTTTATTATCTATAATTTAGCAAGACTAAATACAGTCCTGGTCAAAGGATTACATAACTCTGTTGCTTCGCAACAAGTGGAGAAATCTTTCTGATAATTTAAAAGTGAATGACTTAGTACTAGTGAAAAACCTTAACTTACCGCCAATTAAATGGAAAATGGCAAGAGTTTTGGACACTTTTGAATGAGCTGACAGTTATGCTTTAGAAATAAAAGCGCCAATTCATAAATTAAGAATCAATAGGTAACTGAATCAATGTCTTTACATTATGAATTTTGCTAATTGTTTGCATTTTTATTACAGAAAATATAATCTCGAGTTCCAGAATGCATGTAGTCTTCTTTACACATATTTTAAATTCTTATTGTGTGGTGTATTGTTAGTTAGTTGATTTAATTGCATTATTAATGCAGTTTTTATAATTTTCTATATTTTATTTGTTTTAGTGAAGTCAGTTTATTAGCGAATAAATTTTGGATGAAACTAATATTATAGAATTTACTGAATTTGCAATTTTATTATTTGTTATTGAAAATCAAGATTTTCATTATTTACTTCCAACTCCAAATGAAGATCGTGATTTATATTGTATTGAATGACCTGGTCTTGGGAGACCAGGATGTTACGAATTACAATGTCTAAAAAATAGGTGGTGGTGGTTCACTTTCAATTGTATGTATTACATACTCTTTCTTGTACATCAGCCACTTCTGCAAATACCTTGTGCAATAAAACATGTCGTGTTAGAGAGCTCTGGAGTTTTTTCTAAACAAGGTGTAACACAATATGCAGGCTAGCTGCAGGGAGTGTCTCCTACACTATTACTTTACATTAAAATCAAAATTTGTTAGTTATGTGTAAATGTCAAAAAGATAAAAAAAATTTTCTAAGTAACAAATTTAATATCTAAAGAACTCATCAAAATTAAGACTTGATCATGTTTAACTTTATATTCTTGTAATTATTGCAAATGGATCTTGTAATACTTAACCAAAATTCAAAACAGAAATTTTTTTAATGCATCAGTTTTCAGTAATTTTCTCTAACAACAAATGCTATGCATGCTAAATATTCTAATGCTGCAAAGCATGCGACTTCTGGCCAAATTTATAATATGAAGTTACTATACTTGGTGAGTCTCTGCCAAACAAAATTACGATGGCTGAGAAATATGAAAGTAAACCTTTTCATATATAAAACTTTCATCAGACATTATACTTTGATAACAAAAAATATCCATTTAACTAAAGCAGCCATTTTTTTTTTTTAATTTCAGTTAGGCTACTGTAAGAAATGCTTCTACAACAAGTATGCATACTTCGCTTTTACAGAGCCCTAAACTGTATTCCAACTCATTTTACTTTCAATCCAGCCTTTAAAAATAAAAGCAGTCAATATTTTGAAAAAAAAAAAATTCTTTTAACTGTTTTTAAAATACTTGGTTAAAAAATTTATTTGCACAAAACTTTTAAAAATTTTAAATTTTGCATAAAACTTGATATCTTTAAATGGCGAGCTTGCATTTAAAAAATTAACTTTTGTTCACTATATTATGGATACTTTGAAAGTACTCCAGGAAATGTTAACAAAATCAAAATCCTAAGGATACTCTACTGGAAATTAATTTTCTTAATGCCTTTTTATTTATTTATTTTATTTTTTGTATTTACAACTATTTAATATTTAATTTACCCTCCCAAAATTTGTCTTTTTTTTTTCTTTTCTATAACCCTTTTTTATTAAGGACTGCAATGACAAATAGCGTCACGTTTAATCAAACAAAAATACTAATTTTATTTAAAAGTAAATAAGTCACTTAAGCTTGATTATTTCTTTTATTATAAAAAATTATAGAAGATGATCAAATGATAATACTTTCAATTGTTTTAAGATACAACCAGAGGATTTAGAAGCCAATAAACTAAGGTAAATAGATCAAAACATCTACAAATATAATGCAAAAAAATTACACCACCCAACACAGAGCAGAACATTTTAATGTGTCTAAATAAAATTTAATTGGATTATTTTGTTTGTTCTAGTGTATTTGCTGTATTGTCTAGTAGTACACTATTAGTATTAATGTATCTGTTTAAATGCCAAATTCATTTTCTAACATTTATGTACATGGAATAATTGAAACACCAAGACAAACCATAATAACATTTCCTAAAACAAAGCTCATATTTGAATGGAACTGGGAAAACATGATGAAAAGCAAATTTTTATAGTGTATGAAGTTAAGAAAGTGATTAATTTTGTGAATTTGGTTTGGGTATGTAAATAGTGCGACACAAATCTAAGATACTTACAAGCACAGCTTAAAACACACAAATGATTATTCTTTGATTCAAGGGGGGGGGGAGATGCCTTGCTGCTTTATTGTAATATCAACTCTAATTACTTAATCATTCAAAAAAAAATATACGGAAATATTGATCATTTACATAAAAATATTAAATCAAAATAAAATATTCATTAATGACTTGCAGATGCTATAGAAGCTTTTCAATCAATAGAAAAAGTTAGTATCCATGTTCCTTTGTGAATAGGATAAATGAGATTAGATAATTAAACAAGATAATAGTTATTTAAAAAAATACCCTAATATCAAGTTCTTAAAATTTGACTACACACCTTGTAAAATATTCTATCTTAAAAAGATAAGCAGCTTATAAGCAATTTTTAAGCACCTTTGAGGAAAAAATTAAGGACCAACATTAGCATTACAAGTTATGATGAAATTCACAAAGAAAAATACTATTCAATTTTAAAAAACAGAAACAGAGAATACCACCAGTGGCTGCTGCATATTTTTCATAAACATTAAAGTTACATAAAATGTTTTTCTCCAAGTTTCTCATTAAAATCTAATTCAAGCACTTTCAATCCATATCTGAAATACTTTATTTGCATTAGTCTATTAAGAAGAAAAATATCTCATTGACACTTCATTAACATTTCAATTTCTTAGTAAGAAAAAAAAAAAGTTAAGAGCATTAGTAAACAAATCTGGAATTTTAAAAAAAATGTAAAATTTTATTAACTATACAAAAAAAGTTTTCTGTTTCTTTTTAAAAATTTTGCTAAAAACTCATTAGATTTTTTTAGCAGTGAAAAGTCTTTGGTTTGCTCAGATTGTTCAGCAAGTACAATAGCATAACATTCAATTTCAGCAATTCCTTTTTCAAAGAGAAATTTTTTTCCCCCTATAAAGAGACTGATGAATCAGATTCCGTCTTTTCTTTATGACATTGGCAGCAATTTCTTTAGCTCTTTGTTCCTCCAAAAACAAATGATATTTTGAATGGGTTGCTGGTACTGATATTCTTTATGAATAAAATTCACAGGGAAAAAAATCCTTTCATTGTTATGTATCTGGCAACAGCCAGATTAGAGAAAGGAACTGTTATGTATCTGGCAACAGCCAGATTAGAGAACCTTCCAGGCTGTGTGACGCACGCGTGCTTTTTTACTTGTTTGGGTTCCGTAGTTCTTCGTATTGTACATGTTCGGTGTAGTAGTTGCTATGCTCGTTCGTGCCTGTGCATCTTAATGCTAATAAATGTTCTTTGCTTGTATGTAAAACGAATCGTATCATCTCTCGGTCTACCTGGCATACATGACAAAAGAATTGGCGACGAGGATGGGATCTTCGAACATTAGTTTTGAATCTTATGATGCGTCTGTGGAAGACTGGTCCAGTTATGTGGAACGTTTAGAATCTTACTTCGTTGTTAATGGGATAGAAGATAAAATGAAAGTCCCTGCTATTTTAAGCCTTATGGGAGCAACAACGTATAAATTGTTAAAGAATCTGGCCACTCCGAACATTCCTTCTGAATTGACTTATCAAGATATCGTAAAATTACTTTCGGAACATTTGAATCCTAAACCACTGGAGATGACAGAACGGTTTCGTTTCTACAAGAGGAAGCAATTTAAAGGTGAGTCCATTGCAAATTATTGTGCCGAATTACAAAAACTGTCGATACACTGTAACTTTGGGAACAATTTAAGTACGATGCTTCGCGATAAATTGGTGATGGGTCTCATAAACGAAAATATACAGAAAAAGCTGTTAGCAGAGGATAAGTTAACATACGAAAAAGCTAACAGCATTGCATTCGCAATGGAATCTGCTCAGAGAGATGTGTGTGAAATTCAGAATCAAATGGTATCGATAAAAAAATTACATAGTTCGCAAGATAAAACTATCAAAAAAGATTTTTCTAAATTTAAGAAATCTGAACCTACAAAGAAGTTTGATAAATCTCGGAAATGTTACAGATGTGATCGTACTCAACATTTAGCTCACGAATGTAAGCACAAGTACACTCAGTGTAGGAATTGCTTAAAGAACGGGCATTTGGCAAAAGTCTGCCGCTCAAAACGTAACGAAACAGTTAAACAAATAGAATCTTGTTCTGAAACTGTACCAGTTAATAGCGTTAAATCACCACGACATGCAAGGGATAAGATTTTATTAGAAATTTTTGTTGAAGGGAATAAATGTTTATTTGAATTAGATACTGGAGCTGCTATTAGTTGTATGAATGTGAATGAATTTAAGAAACTTTGTCCGGGTGTAGCCATTAAGCCTACCAAATTATTGCTTAGGAATTTCGATAATTCTATGATAACATCAGCTGGCCAAGCAGTGGTGCAAATTCAATACAAAGATCAAATTAATACAGAAACTATTTATTTGGTACATGCAAAAGTAAACGCAGTTTTTGGTCGTGAATGGTTGAGAAATTTCCAATTAGACTGGAGCTCAATTAAAGCAGTTCGGGTTGAAAATTGAAATTCTCGAACCAATAAATTAAATATCTTGCTTCAAAAGTATGAGAAAATTTTTTCTCCGGGTATCGGGAAACTGGAAATGTTTTGTTGCCGTCTTCAAATGAAACCTAATTACAAACCGGTATTTTTTAAACCTCGACCAGTACTATTTGCTTTAAAAGAAAGAATAGAAACTGAATTTAATAGGTTAGTCGCAGAAGACATCATTGAGCCGGTGACATATAGTGATTGGGCTACACCAATTGTTCCTGTTATCAAACAGAATGGGAACCTACGAATCTGTGGTGATTATAAGGTGACTATCAACCCGGGACTAAAAATTGAGCAGTATCCTTTACCCCGTATCGAGGACATTTTTGCTGAACTGTCAGGAGGGGAGTTCTTTACTAAAATCGACTTATCTGAGGTATACCTTCAAATGTTAGTTGATGAGCAGGACCGACATCTATTGACGATCAATACTCACAAGGGTTTGTTCCGTTACAAGAGAATGAATTATGGTATAGCCTTAGCTCCGGCAGTGTGGCAGAGAGCCATTGAACAAGTTTTATCAGGCATCGCGGGGGTACACGTATTTTTAGACGATATTACCGTAACGGGGAGAAATGATCAAGAGCATTTTGAAAGGTTAGAATTAGTACTACAGAGACTAGAAGAATATGGTCTCAGAGTAAATAAGCGGAAAAGTGAATTTTTTAAGAAATCTGTGAATTATTGTGGTCATACATTTGATAAATTCGGCCTCCACAAAACACAAGAAAAAATCGATGCAATTACGAAGGTACCAGTTCCAAAAACTGTATCTGATTTGAAGAGTTTTTTGGGTTTAGTCAATTACTACGGAAAATTTATTCCCAACTTATCTACTCGTGTCGCTCCTTTCAATAATTTATTGCAGAAAGGTACTAAATTTTTGTGGACTGCAGAATGTGAAAAAGCTTTCAAGGCATTGAAACAAGAAATTGCTTCAGACCGAATTTTATGCCCTTATGATCCTAAGTTACCTCTTGTATTACAAACTGATGCATCGCCAGTTGGAATAGGAGCAGTTTTAAGTCACATTATGCCAGATGGTTCAGAAAAACCAGCAATGTTTGCATCAAGGCCATTGACTAAAACGGAACGTAATTATTCGCAGATAGACAAGGAAGCATTGAGTATCGTATGGGGAATAAAGAGATTTTATCAATATTTATTTGGTCGACATTTTGATCTCGTAACCGATCATAAACCCCTAGTATCAATTTTCGCACCTAATCGTAGTTTACCATGTCTATCAGCAACACGAATGGTTCATTATGCACTTTTTCTCCAAGCATTCAGTTATACAATCAAGTATCGAAACACAAAGAATCATGGCAATGCCGATGCACTTTCACGGTTACCACTAGCAGTTGACAAGGACTGTGAGTACTTGACTGAAGCAGACGTGACAAATATTTCGCAAGTTGAATTAATGCCTGTTACAGCAACTGACATAGCTAGAGCTACTAAAACTGATAGGAAATTGTTCGAACTGTATGAAAGTTTAAAATCTGGAACTGAATTACCTGTGCCTTGGAAAGGTAGAGAATCTGAATTTTCATTGCAAAATGGTTGCATAATGTATGGTCATAGAGTATGCATTCCTGAAAAGTACCAGAATCAAGTTTTGGAAGAACTTCATGTTGGACATCCTGGAATTGTCAAAATGAAGGCCATAGCTAGAAGCTACTGCTATTGGCAAGGTATTGATGCCAGTATAGCCAATTTTCCTGAAAAGT
Organism: Argiope bruennichi; assembly: GCF_947563725.1. Lineage (NCBI taxonomy): Eukaryota > Metazoa > Arthropoda > Arachnida > Araneae > Araneidae > Argiope > Argiope bruennichi. The sequence continues at coordinate 97,193,015 of NC_079162.1, forward strand.
ACCAGAATCAAGTTTTGGAAGAACTTCATGTTGGACATCCTGGAACTGTCAAAATGAAGGCCATAGCTAGAAGCTACTGCTATTGGCAAGGTATTGATGCCAGTATAGCCAATTTTGATCAGAACTGTTCAGCTTGTATCGCAACGAGGAACGAACCAGCAAGGATAAATCGACATTCGTGGGAATGGCCAAATGGACCTTGGCAAAGGATACACGTTGACTACGCTGGTCCTTTTATGGGGAAAATGTTTTTTGTAGTCTCTGATGCATATTCGAAGTGGATAGAAGTCATTCCGATGAAAAATATTACAGCTAGTTTTACAATTCATCATCTTCGTATTCTTTTTGCTCATTATGGAATTCCCTTAACTTTGGTTAGTGATAACGGCGCAAGTTTTACAATTCATCATCTTCGTATTCTTTTTGCTCATTATGGAATTCCCTTAACTTTGGTTAGTGATAACGGTGCAAGTTTTACTAGTTACGAATTTCGACATTTTTTGAAACTGAATAATATTAAACATATAACTTCAGCACCGTACCATCCTGCTACGAACGGACAGGCAGAAAGAATAGTGCAGTTATTCAAAGCTTCGTTGAAATCGAGTAGAGGTGATTCTGGAGATCTAAATGTGAAATTACAAAGATTTTTATTACAGTATAGAATAACTCCACATTCTCTCACGGGAGAAACTCCGAGTGCCTTGTTTTTGAAGGGATGTATTCGCACTAGGCTTGATCTTTTTAAACCAAATTTGAGAGACAAAGTTGTTCAGAAACAGAGTTCGAGACTTGACACAGAATCTATCTTGCGTGAGTTTCAGGAAGGGGAGAAAGTAGCCGTAAGAAATTATTCCGGACCTAACAAATGGAAAATTGGAACAATTATAAACCGAGATGGAACTTTGAGTTATAGCATACAAGTTGGAAATGAAATTTGGAAGAGACACGTAGATCAAATAAGGAAATGTGGGAAGTCGATTGAATTATCCCAAGCTGCTACTGAAATTCGAATTTACGATAAAGAATTGAATTTTCCAGATGAGCCAGTATCCGATGATGTTGCTGAATCGGAACCGCCTGCACCTGTACCTGAAGTTGTCCCTCAACCTAAGGATGTACCTGTATCTGCCACTCCAAGTGATGATATGCTACCTGGGCCTGTACCAGACGCTTCCGGAAAGCCGAAAACTGATGTGCCACTCCGACGCTCAAACCGAATCAGGAGACCTCCAGAGAGACTCGACCTGTGACTCTATATTTTGTCGGGGAGGAACTGTTATGTATCTGGCAACAGCCAGATTAGAGAACCTTCCAGGCTGTGTGACGCACGCGTGCTTTTTTACCTGTTTGGGTTCCGTAGTTCTTCGTATTGTACATGTTCGGTGTAGTTGTTGTTATGCTCGTTCGTGCCTGTGCATCTTAATGCTAATAAATGTTCTTTGCGTGTACGTAAAACGAATCGTATCATCTCTCGGTCTACCTGGCATACATGACATTCATAAAAATACATTTATAAATAAACAGAACAATCTTGATTTTATTCCTTTTCAAATAACTTTCAGTTTATCTTTAAATATGTCGGGAAAAGAGTAAAACAACTAATAAATATATATATAATAATATCGTTTAATTCAATTTTAATTAATTTCCTATTTCTTATCCTAAATTAGTCCCAGTTACTTCATTCTAAAATTTTCTCTTAGTTCCAGTTCCAAATCCTACTTATTTTATTTAATTATTGCTAACACATATTCCTCGTTTTTCACACCACGATTAAAGAGATAAAAATCCCTGGCGCCCACAAAGTTGTTTCAAAAATACCTAAGATTCCCTTTCCTAAGTTAACACATGTCAAAGTAATCCCTATTGGAATCTCGTAATAAACCACTAAAGGTGAAAATACAGTTATTTTCTGTAATCAGCTTCCAAGTCACCTTGGATGCAGCTTCTGTGAAATTGGAACTTTCTCCACTGGAAACCCGATTTGTATTACATTTATATTTATAGCCCTTAGATGTCATAGGCCAATAATTTAGAATTTTCCCTAATCGTCTCAGGTTAACATCGATTCAAAAATATAGCACCCAATTTATATATATATTTTTAAAAGTTAAGGAGAGTGAAATATATAGAAAAAGATTAAGAATTCAAAGTAGAGCTTAATTTTCTGAACAGAATCCATAAAAATAAGTCAATAGTTTTCTAATTTAAATTATGTCACAGAAAATAGAGCATAAAAATAAAATCTTTCATATGTGCTTTTACAGATGCTCATTCCATATTAGAAATGTCAAATTCCCATGAACATTTCGTTTTATATTTATTTTTGAAAGCCTTCAACCTATCAGAGTACTTTTACATACCATTCAATATTCACTTTAGTAAGTCCACAGTGAATTGCGTACATGTTTTGTAATATTGTAAAAAAGAAATACAACTTTTGCACTAAAATTACATGCAGTAAAAATATTTAAATAATTTATTGATATAAATGTTAAAATATAATAACTATTCTGCAAAGAAGTAACCACAGAACAAAAGTGAACAATGAAGTTAAGACACAGCTAAACCCAGTTTCCATAGGTGTATTTCAGGCCAAAACATATTCCCGATGCATACATAGGAGAAACTTCTTTTCAAACTTGGAACTCATTAATGCAAATGAATCAGCAACAAGCATCACTTCCTTTTTTATGGTCAGCACTTTTCATTGAAGGAGACAAAACAATGAAAATTTATTCCTATACTAGGGAAAATCTAACTTCCCGAAAATTTTATTTTATCTTCAGAAAGAAAAATAAGCACCTTTGTAAAATATAAGCACTTTTAAGGCCCTTAAATAAGGACTATAAAAAAATAAGCTGTTTTTAATGACGCCACGCACTGTTTTAACGAAAAACTTTCTGAATTATCTTTAGAAGATAGAAGTCATCTTTAGAACCACAAAACATATGTAGGATCACAACTGATGATTTTATTGTTTTTCTTTGATATATATGGGCCACTAATGATTTTATGCATACCACATTTTCTAATGTACGAAAACAAGACAAACAAATATCTATTTTTAATTTGCCGATTATATTAATCATATCAATTGCAGTTTAAAAGCATGGTAAAAATTACCATGCTTTTTTGTGTTTTCCATTAGTGATATATAGAAAAAAATAAAAGTTAATTCTGCAATGAGAATCAAATCAGATTGCAAATAAATTTCTTCAATAACCGAAATTTTATTTCACCTAATATTTTGTCATCATAGTTTTTTTATTTACAACTCTGAGGCGTTTATTGATATAATAAAATGTTATTTGAAGCAGTATAAAGAAGCCCTGGAATAGAGAAGTGTAGCAATGACATAACAAGCATAAATGATGTGCGTATGGCATTGTCTTTCATTTAAAAAGGGACATTGAAGCTCTAACGTTTGCTCCCATGGCAAGTGGGACATTTATAAACCCTTGTTGTCTGATTGCACCATTACATGGATAAGTCAATGATCTAACTTCCCCTTGATGGACTGATCCAAAATTTGATTTGAATCTTATATTTTAGCATAAAAGTCACGTGGCAAATATTATCTACATAGCTCACAGAACATTTGATTCAAATGTTCATAAATACATGGATACATGCACACTTAATTACATTATTATTATATTCATGGAATCTGAGGTAGAGAAATTTTAAATACATTATAAACAACCACACTGTTCTTATAATAACCTAAAATATTGGTTTCAAGCAATAAATATAAAACAGAAATTTCAATTTTTTTTTCCATAATAAATTATTGGTATACCTTGTATTTACTTTAAAAGTAATTTTAAAATAGTAACCTCAATTTAAAAAAGAAAATATATTTGTATGCAACAGATTTCACTAATGCTTAATATTGAAACAATTTTCAAATCTAACACTAGGTCTAGTTTATTATTAAGCCCTAAAGACACTCACTAATTTACAATCCTAATTTTATTTTAAATCTGAACCCAAGAATGTCATTATAATTTTATATGTGCTAAAAATGAAAATATGATTAGGGCTTTAGCTAACCAGCCATCATTTTGGAGTCTCATAAACATGTATAATAAGCTCTCAAACATTTATACCAAGGCAATCAATCTGAAAATTCATGTAACAGAAGTACCTACATGATGATAGCAGTGGAGTAGTGAGGGTAAGTGATACACCGGATCATAATATGATTCTTCATTTCTATTCATCATCAGTGGTTTATCAAGAATAAATGGCATCAGGCACAAGATATTCTTTTATCTACTTGTGGTACTTCTCTTTAGAAGGTTATCTAGATGCACTAATATTTTGTCTACGCACAGCCCTCTAAGACCTGGTGCATCTATACTCCCCTCTTTCTCCTAGTCATTATGCCACTGGAGTTCAGAATGTTTAGGCTTGATATAAAATACATAAATTTCTACAAGAACTACACAATGGGAAACTATTATTTAGAAATAGCTGGTACCCAAAGTGTTGCTGCCGCAGAAGAAATAATTTTCAAATAGCTATCTAGTGTAATTAGGAATGATAGAAAGAATGATATTTATTTTCTTGTTGACAATGAATACATTCACTGAAATTGAATGATATATAAAGGAGAAGTATAAATAATATTTATTTATTTTGCTTAATTATTCAAGTGCTTAAGAGTAGACAATATTTTTCGTTTTTCCGTCCACAGCAAAAACAAATTTCTTGGCTGTTCAACTTGTGAGCATCCAACATGCAATTGGCCGTATGAAAAACATGGATTTTCTAGGTTCAATCAGCACTTGAATAGCGCCTTTGTTGATGGTCATTGAGAATCTAAGTCGAATGGAGAACTGCAGTTGTTTGAAATCAAAAGGCATGTCGGTGGAAATAATGGGAATGCATGAAATGAGCACAACTTCTCCATTCGACTTTCCATTAAGAATAGTTGCCTCGATTGTTGCTGCATGTTGGTCTTCCGATTCTGATGCATGTGATCGGTTAGCGCATAAGCGTGCTAACCGTATTTCGCTTCTTGCTGCATATTGATCTTGAGATTCTGAAGCACATGAATTTGCAATTCAAAAACCATCTGACTGATTGCTGGCTTGCCGTTCCTTGTTTATTTGAAAAGCTCAAATTCGCTTATTTCTACATGCTGTGGTGGTAGATCTACTAAGTGACGAACGTTTAGGAGGCATATTTTTTGACGAAGCAATTAAAACAATATATGTTTGTAAAAGCGAAAAATCATTTTTCTATTCACTAAATATAAAAATTACTGCTCGCACTGGAAAATTTCCATAATATATAACTTACCTTGATCAGCATTGATGACAATAATTCTATTTTGTATGTACAAGATAAACTCTGAATAATATTTGCAGTTCGACACAGCCAAAATATTGTGCATGTTGAATGACTATATCCTGTGCAGATGACTATTCATTAACGAAAAGAAAAAAAATTGGTGCTTGCAATAAATATTTTAGATTTCATTTCACTCGCATTAGTTGGCATCAATGATAATAATTTTATTTTGTTTGATATACGTGTAATTAACTCTGAATAACATGTGCCGTTTGTCTTTTGTCAATTATTAATTTTAAAATAATGTTGAATAATAGAAACGTATGAAACAATTTGTAAATTTTATTGAGTTCAAAATAAATGCTAATAATTGAACTATGCCTGTAACCTTCGTGCAAGTGCAAGCAATAAGTTGGCAAAGTTTTACTGCGATTGGATGAATGGTACAGCAGAGAATAAAATACGAACAAACAAAAATTCATTTTTATATGTTAGATATCTGAAATGGATAGAAAACATGAACAATCAGGCAAAATGCATAAACATGGGGAATTAAAAGACATCCAATTTAAATAAATCTTCAAAGATTTTTCATTTGTTCTAAAAAATGATTTAAGACAAAATTATAAATTCTCTTTAATTTTCTTTCTGCCTATTGCATTAAAGACATAACTAAACCAGTGTTTTTTTGTTTGCTTTTTAAATAACTTATAAATTATTACAAAATCAATTTCTAAAAAATTTTTTACAGCATTTTTAAACCATTATTTTTAACAGCATAAAATCAACACCTCACAAATATCCTACAAATGAAGAAAAACAAAATCTTGCTAATATAATTTATTGGTACACTGCCAGCAAACTTTAAAACTAAGTTATTTCTTAACTTTCTTTTCCAATGACCTAGATATATATATTCTAAAAAGCTGCCATCTTCCCAAAAATATATTATTGCAGCTATAAATCTAGTTCTCTTCACTGTTTAATTCAAGCAAATTTACTAAATTTTGAACCAAACTGTAGATTTGATGAATGTGCAAAATGTTCACATAAAAAATTTCATTTATTTACAACAAAAAAAAAAAATATCTAACAAAAAATCAATTTATGACACGACAGTGACGAGAAGTACACAAATCAAATTAAATCTATGCAGCAACAGATGAAATAAAAACAGCTGAAAATAATGAAATATTTCCTGAAGATCAAAAATAAACTATTGAATTCTTAGATAAAGCTTTTTCAGTAATATAAAGAAGGTGATTCTCATTTTTTAAAGGTGAGATGTGCAGATTACCAAAGGTCACTGTACTATTTTTTTAAAAAAATAATAACAGAACAATTTATCAAAAAATTCTCACCTGTGCCTTGAGGGGGACCAGCTCCAACATACTCCGACATAACTATCCCATCAGATACTTCTGTTCCAGGAATGTTAACTACAAGCCAATGATGCCATTCGCGATACTTCGGATTAGCACGACTAGGGGCATCTGGATCTATTTCAGAAAAAATATTTCTGCTTTCAGCATACAAAAATTAGAAGTTTTAAATGTCATTAAATAACTTTACTATACTATCAGTGTTTCATAGATTTACAATGCTCTTTAAGTAATGAAGCTATTTACATCTATGTTTCATTAAATAATATATGAAAATCAATATTATGATATGCTTATATATGGAAATAAAATTCATATATTACATACACACACACACATATATATATATATGATATCGAAAATATACTTCATAAAATATGTCATGAATACATGGCTTGCTCAGTGGCTGTTTTCTGTATAGGCAATATAGGCAGTCGCCTCATGCTTCAAGATTTATAGGGGCCTCAAAATCTATTTAGACTATTCACCAGTCGTAGTGATAATCTGACGGTCATTTTTCTTGATTACGGTCTCCTCTTCAGGCCGATTCATAAAATTTTCTCCCTTTACTTTTTTTTCTTTAAACAAATAAAAAGAAAGAAAATAAATGAATAAAAAGGGTCAAATAAGGGAAGGAGCCATTGGGAGGAATTTTTTACTCTGTATTCTATTGACAAAAATACAGAGTAAAAATACAGGTCACTAAATGATTTCCAAAGCTGCGAATTCAGGGACCTTTTAAGATATAAAAACAAAAAAACAATATTATTAAATTAATCTATATATTAAAAATAATAAGGAAAAATTAAACAGCCACAATCACTGGTTCGATTTCACCAATTTCAATTCCACATAAATGCTCATGATACCCATGATTAAATATGAATGATTGCCTGCCCCCCCCCTACCATACCATTTAGAAAGTTATTGCAAAATAAAATTAAAACGCCCAAGATTGATTACATCTATTTTATTCCCCAATTTCGGCACTTTCCATACATAGTTACTCAGCTCAATGTTCATTGTACAAAAATACTTTAAAATATTATTTTCATGTATTATAGTAAAATGCAGCTAATCAAAGTTAGCTAACATGGTAAAATTATTACTATTAATAAAGTGGGCAAATAGCTGGTGGCCGAAGGCAGATAGCATCTTTTAAGCTAAAACATAAAAAGAATGTCTACTGGTCTTTTGCTTTCCAATAAAAGAGATTAATTTTGAGTAGTGATCATTGAATTCAGGTGCTATAGCTAGATTATTTTCTGCAAGAATCGCAGTTGCCAAAATTGAAAGGAATCTGTTCATATTTAAACAGTTGCATGGCCGAATAGAAGAAACCTCTGAAAATTTTAACTTCAATTTATTTCATCACAGGAGACATATTATGCACAAGAAGCAATGATAAAAACTGACATCCGTTCACATTGTGATATAAGTGTAAAAGAGACCAAAATTTTCCTTTTCAGTGATTTTACAATCAGATTTTAATAGAGGTTTCTTTGACACATGTCAATTTAGGAATGGGAATCTTGGGTATCTTTAAAAGAATGTTGTAAGCATTAAGGATGTTTATCCCTTCACTCGGAGCATGAGAAAATGTTGAATTAAGCAAAAAGTGGGAACTGCATCTGAAAACAGCGGAATATTTTAGAATGAAGTTCATATGGGCTAAATTAGGATAAAAATTAGGAAATTAATTAAAATTTAAATTAGATTAAGACATCATTACAATTTTCGTCCCACCACAAGAGATGGAAGCGCGACGGGGCTCGAAACACACAACCATACCTTACAGAGGTATCCAAGTAACAGATAAAAATTTAAATGCATATTAAAAGTGTTACCTAAGTTTCCTTTACCTTTACATTAATATCAAAATCAATAAGGAAATTAGATATAAAAATATACTGTATTTATGAAAACATTAGGTAAACTATATTAACAATACTTAAAAAATAATAAAATGTGTAAAATAAAAAGGATTTTTCAGCAGAAATTCAGCTGATTGTCTCTATTTGGTAAGTATTGTCTCTAGGAAATGCTTGTACACAGTGTCCTTTAATAGTAGAAGGCTCATCCAAATTATCGATTTGAGCATAAAGTAATGGAATAGTGAATTGAAGTCATATAATGATAAAATATGAACATAGTTATAATTTTGGTTATTGAAATTATCTGCATGCGGCCTCAGTAAATTTTGATAGTTTTGTCTAAAATAATTTGGAGCTCGAGGTACACAGTAATTTTGGAATCTGTAAAGTTTTGTCTAGGTACAAAAGATGCCGGTTGTCTTTTTCTAATTAGGGTTTCATTACTCCTGACAGGGCATGTTTCTGAAGGATTTTGCATTTTTAAAAGTTTAGCAGTTATTGTAAGGCATTCTGCATGGGTAGAAGGGATTTTTATAGTGACCAAACGTTTTAATTGAGTTGACAGCCCGTCAAGATCTGTCTAAAGGACCAACAGTCTGCCACAATTCAATTTTTTGTGAAAATAATCAGCTAAATTATTATTTCTTTTGTCAAATTTATGTTGGGAAAAGTCAGTAAAATTTACAATATTTGATTGAATAAACTGTACATTAATGCACAGCACAGATCATCAAAATTATTAATGTTGAAGCAATAATTTATGTAATGAGTTAGTGCTGAATAGTTTTATTGAGAGTGTATAGAATTAATTAAACAAAAAGTGGGAATTAGATCAAGAAATAAGAGAGCATTTTAGAATGAAGTTAATATGGGCTAAATGAAGATAAAAATTAGGAAATGAATTTAGAATATAAATTAGACTAAGAGATATCATTACTTTATATATATATATTCCAATAATGTCGTTGTTGTCACTCAAGCTGGGCACTTCTTTTTTCAATAACGTCAGATCACTTAATGACAATAGTATCATCATATTTTTCCTTAATTAGAGGAAACTTTCTAAATGCAGTAAGTTACAAATGGAAATTAACTATTTAAGTAAAAATTCTTTGAATGCTTTTTGATTCGTTCTATGTAGGGAAAATCTAATGGAAAAACAAAACAAAATTTTAATGCAAGTTACCAAACATTGTTTTCTGTTCTAAAATAATCATGAACTATTTCCCAAATAGCGTGATTTAATCTTCTCGCTAATTTATTGAAAATGGTGATATCAAAAAATTATAGACAAGTGCTCCCAATTAAGAAATGAAATATTTTGTTCTTTTGACATCTTTCTATATTTGATTATATGTTTCTAAAATTTTACTCTCATTTTTTTTTTTTTTCTATTATAATCATATCAAATGTATAAATTTAGTGCAACTCGATAGCAATTTTTATATCTCTCTCTAAAATTAAATTTATTCTTTTGAAATTAAAATATCTAATGTTTTCATTCAAAAATGTTTATTTAACTTTACTTTCTTTGTTCATCAGAAAATATCCTAGAACATGGAATATGCTATTCAATCTTTGGATTATAGAAAATTGCCAGTGTTTATTTCAGCTCAAACTTCAGAAAAAATATAAAATTCTTTTAATAGTCCTCTGTTTAAAATAAAATATATAATCATTCATAAAAAATTTGAACGGTTTGAGAAACTATGTCTGTGAACAGAATAGCTCAAAAGTCCCTTGAGCTAGATAAATGAAACTTCATGTTCAAAGATTTCCATAAAATTTTGAACGAAATCCATCAATCCACGAAGTCTGTCTGTTTGACTGTCCGAGTATATGATAACTACAAAATGTAAATAGCTATATGATTAAAATTTGACACCTATATATAGAATGTAAAGTAATAAAGTGCAGATATTTATCGAATTTTAAATTAAATCCAACAAGAATTTGATTTAAACTTTTGCATACATATAAATGGGATCATTTAAATAATCCAGCGACTTAAATGAATAAAATTTAATATGTGATCTTGATATTAAAACTATAGTTCTGTATTTAGTTTTGATCGGTTGAAAAAAAGGGCATTCCCAATGCAAATTTGTTTTTCTTCACTGCAATGAGTTCGCTAGATGAATGAAATTTGGTATTCTCTCTTCATATTAAAACTGTATTTCTGTTCATTTTCAGGGTGGCCAGCATATCTGCTTCTAATACCTTTAGAACATTTTATTTTATGCTCTTTAACTATTACACAATATGTTCTTATTTGAAAAATTGTTCTACCGTTTTAACGAAAATCAATATAAAATAAAATTTAATTCTCAAAAGAAAGAAACACCATTTTCAGTTATTGAATCTCAGATAAGCTTCAATTATGTAAAGCCCCCCCCCCCCTTTGCACATGTATTAATCAATACTAGAAGATACACGGTCATCTAGGTAGACGTTTAGCCAACCAGTCATGATTGACAAATTTACTCATGAAAACTGCAGTGCAAAAACAAATTACAGTACAAAGCAGTACATATTGGCTGAATGCTCTAGAATAAAATGATTCGTTTCTTTTCCATGTTGTCTCCCCTATTCACAGTATTTACTAACATGCCAATCAAAACCAAACAATAATTTTCCTAACAGAAAAAAAATTCATTTACAAATACAAATTGAAATCTCGGCATCAAAATAAGAAATTCTTAAATCAAAATTGCATCGACTTTTAGCTCACCAACTATAATAAAAAAAATCACTTGCACACTGGCTCAATATACTTAACCAGTAAAATAGGACAAAAAGCTGAAAATTGAACCTTATCAATTTTTTCTTTATTGCATAAAAAGAAAAATGTTTCAGAGGTATAAATTTCAAAAAAGATAGTATGAATGAATTTTGTAAATTTTTGTGGCAAGCGGTTTCATATACATCAAAACCATGCAAGAAAAATGCTGTCTTTCTCTTTTTAAAATGTTTTTTGAAAAATTACAAGAGGCATCTGCACCTATAATATATCAAACAAATTAATTTTTTCATTAAATATTATTTTAAAATTATAGAGTATTTTGTAGAATGTATGGAGAATTTTAAATCATCAACAACAACAACAAAAAATGTTAAAAGAAAATATTAGCCATAGCGTCCATTTCATGCCATCCATAGCCTCCATTCATATGAAGAATTTAATAATCCATGTTCATTATGCTTGAAAATGAAAAAAAAAAAAAAAAAAAAAATGTTTTATGGAAATAATAATGTCTAATACTTCATAATTCAACAAAAAGATCTCTGAAAAGAGAGGAATAATTATTGTAAAATACTTATTTAATTGAAATAGTCTTGGAATTATAATAATGGATCAATATTTTACAACCAGTTTTGAATATTAACAGCAATAATGCACACATTTTCGCTCATGTGGTATGATCGATTTCGCATTCAAAGGGAAAAAGGATGGGGGGGGGGGGGTGTAGCTCCATATATATCTTTTTAAATAAAAGATAACCATTAAAACTTAAAATCATAGCAGTGACAGGAGCTGGGCACTTCCATAGTACGCAAAACCATTTTCGCTAATTATTACAATAACTTGTTGTTCTGAAAAAAGCAAACAAAAACTTTCAGTGAAAATATTATATATTCCCACCCTGATTTTTTTCACTATGACGGCTGTAGCATTTTTTTTTATTATTATTATTTGTCCATCTTTTTATGATTGCCTCTACAGAGATCAAAGTAATTTCATACATTTGGAAACCTTATTTGGCAATACTTAATAATATGAAGTATATGTCTAATTGCAGTAATTAAAGAAATTACTTATTCCACATTTTGGAGAGATCCCTTATACATAATTACAGTTAATACAATATATGTATTAATTTTAATTACATACAACTTAAAAGCCATTAAGATTATTAATTGTATACAAATTCATCGGCATTGTATACAATTTGTTTCTAGAAACATGAAGTCATAGAATATCCAAAGTGAAGTCGTCATTCTATTGATGATTTAGATTGGTCCATGACACTTTAAGTTATGGACTGTTCCATAGTAATTACTAACAAAACAACTTATGATTGATTTGTTTGTTTGCTGGAATTGGGAATTGCTTTATCATCCAGAAACCTGGTAACTGAGGGGAACCACCTAGCTATAGATGAACAGCCCACAGATGACTCACTCTCAATTCTACTAGGAAAGAAGCCCTTCATGGCATTCACTAATGAAATTTTTTAGATTTTTAAAATGGCAGACCATTCAATTCAAACCATGAACAGAGTTGATACTGCAATGAATACTCTATGACTTCCACATCACTGAAAGCAAATTGTACAAAATACTGATGACTACATTGATGGACTATAACTGTACTTAGTGTCAATGCTGCGTCAGCTGTAATTATATGATAGACACAATTAAGTTTCTAACATTTGTAACAGAATTAATATAATGACTTGACAGCACATTCTGATTATTTTAAACAAAAGAAAATTAGAGTTTCCCTCATTAGCAGGGAAATAAAATGAAATATCAAAAATCAATTACTTATGAAATAAATTCCATTTTAATATGACATGCTAACAAATTAACTATGTATGTTATGTCAAGTATTCTGCTAATCTTAATCAGTAACAAACAAAATTAAAAATATCAGAATATCGAACCAATTTGGAAAAACAGTGCGATATTTAAATCAGAATTCATATTATATAATTATGCAATGCACATCTTTATCCCTAATGCAGATTTTTAGGCAAAATTATTCAAATAAAAGCTTAAATTAATGCAGAGAGATTTCATAACATACTTATTAATCAATATTTCATATAAATATATATTCATAATTATTATGCAGTTAAAGCCCTTAAACAATTCTCTTTGCCCTTTGAAATAATCGTGTTCACTAGCACTGGGACAAACAGACAAAAAAAAAAAATCTTGGAAATGGATTTTGTTCGATATTTGATAGAATTTTGAAAATTTGTTCTTAAAATATTCTAGCTCAAAACATTTTTGTGTTATTGTATTCATAGACAAACAGAGTTTCAAAAATTTAGAAGTTTAAATTGTGAAGATTGAGCAAATGCTTGAACTCGAATTCTTCTTAAAAACCCTTTATGCAAGGAAGCAACAAATGAATGTTATTGGTATTAATTTAGCTCTGATATGTATTACCAAGAATAACAAATTAAGTAACTTTGGAGCATCATGAACATTTTGCATCATTTTTATTTTGGAAGTCTCGAATCATTCAGTGTTTCACTTTCGAAAGCCCACAATGAATTAAATATACATTTTCCAGCATATTGTCAAAAAATTCTTAACTTTTGCACAAAAATTTTTTAAGTAAAATTACTTTAACAATGGCGATTCACTAAATAATATTGAAATATAACTAGCGAATGTTCTAGAAGCAAATAATCATGCAGAAAAGCAACAATGAGCTGAAGTCACTATTAAAAATTAACTCAAGTGATTTTTTATTATTACATAAAATCACCCTTAAAAAGAAAGGATTTTTTTCCCTTACCTAAACAAGCAAAAATAGGAAAAAGAAGCATCAAATAAATGAAAGGGATATATTTCTCTAAACTGAGATAAAACCTTTTTCACTGCCCATCGAAATTTATTAAGATTTACTAAGCATTGAAAGATTGGACACTGCAAAGAAAATAGTCATATAATCGAGCAGATTTAGGATAGCTGTATAGCATGGTAAGATGTTTCTTTTAAAATAAGGACCTGGAAAAAAAATAAGCACTCTTCAGGCCCTTATATACGGAACAGCAAAAATAAATAGTTTTAAGGCCTTCATATATGGAACAGTAAATATAAGCAGTTTTTTATGTCTTTTAATGATGCTACACACCCTGTTTATTTGACCTTGCTTTCTATAAAAAAAAAAAAAAAAAAAAACCCTTGCTTTCTAAAATAAAAAAAAAAGTTTCAGTATTTCACAAGGACCAAGTGGCTAACTAGAGATTTATAACCAAACAAAAATAAATGAAAAACATTTAACATCCATGCCTATCAGGAGACAAACTCTTACATAATATATTAAAAAGTAATAAACAGAAAATTCAGGTAAAAAATTCAATAAGTACTAAACATATACATCATTTCTGATTGCAGATCTAAGAGGTAGCATTAACTTTTATATACCTATACTCAAAATTTAATATACCTGTCAAGCACACAGTATATAAAGCACCTTCCTCAGTAGGCCAGCAGAGGTGAGTTGGAGGATCTTTAACCTGAGTTGGGGTCAATTCAGTTCCCAAATTGACGATTTGGTCACGATATCTGAACTAAAGGAACAATATTTTAAATTAGAAATAACAAAATAAAATATTAAATAGATTTCATTATAAGTTAAACAAATGATGCAACAAAATATATTTATTCCAAAAGATGCACTTAATTTTGGTAATGTATAACATTGTTTATAACAAAAAATTATCTAGATGAAAATATACTGTCATATAAAACATGAGAAAAATATATCTAAAGTTTATTGATCAATATTTTACAATAAAAAAATTGTTTTCAGCAAAATGAAAATTAGACTTTTATTGCATGTATAAACACAATATACCAGATAAATTCTTTAATTTTTCCATAACTCATAAAATAATTTGAGTTAGAAAGTTGTAATTTCTACTAGTTTTTATTCTAATCATTCATTTTAGCTTATATTCAAATAGTGTGCATTATCATGGAGTTATTCTTATTCTCCCTTTTTATTTCTTTCCATTTTTTATTCATTTGTGAGATTGAATATTATCATAAACAATGACTTTACCGCGGTTATTGTAATTCATTTAATGTCTGAAAACATACGAAAATTATATGTAACATCTACAGAAATTAAATTTCATGACGCACCTCTAATCTTAAAAAAGTCACCTAGTACATAGAAAATCTAAAAATTAAACGTATCTATACTTATTTAGCAATCACCAAATTTTTGCAAACCAAAAGACAGAAAACATGGAATAAAATACAACACATGAAATAAATAAAACAGAATATTGCCTCCGCAATGTATGGCGGCCGAGTACTAATAACATCGGGTATGATTTTAGCTTCTTCAAACATCTGTGGCGCGACCGCTTCTTCTATGGGTGAAAAAAAGACTAATATTAGTAATATCATCATCAGCGCGAGAAATAGATGTAAACAGAAGAAAAAGGTTCACATTCGACGTTTACCTTCTTCGGGAAAAATCAACAACATATTGTTGCACACACGAGTAACTGGTTTGGCACAATGTCAAGAAGTAGAGGCGCGTCATTCACGAAAGAACGAATCGAAACTAACGAATCATCAAACCAGGTAGCCACTTTCTGAAAATGTCGATGTCGGTCACTCTTGAATGATTGTGTGAATCCGGCTGATTCGCAACTGTGGTTTGCCTGACTTGCAAGTTAACTTGCAATTTGATAAATATCGTAGCTGGTTAAGCTAAAAAATCTCATAAATGCTTTGGGAGTTGAATTTGTCATTAGACCACTGATGGAATCTAGTGGAAATGGAACTCTACCTAGAAATACATTAGTGAATTCCAACTTATTCCAAACTTATTTTTATTTTTGGAACTAATAACTTTTCATTTGAAGTAAACTCAAATTATTATAGGCAAGGTCTGTCTTCTTTTCAAATTTAAAGTAGGGAATAAATTTACATTTGTGAAGAAACACTTTAGCTATTCATCTTTTTAGGCGGTACTGTGCATAAGTAGATTCGGAAGTGAAATGAAATGCAATTCGCGCCAGAATGTTCTACGAATCCTGATTCTGTAATCTGACAGTTGACATTTGAAGTTTTCTCATTCTCATTTCATGGGATCATTTACGTAAGTTTATTCATAAGTTTCTGTTGTATTTTTTATTTAAAAAAAAAGATTTGTATACTATGGATTTCTGAATAAGATTTTTTTTTAAATTCATATATCGCTGTTTTTGTTTTTAATATGTTTTTGTCTTTAGATGTCTACTTGCTGTCATTCGAATTGAATTATTTTGTGTTAATCTATTCAATGATTTGATATGGAGTATTTTGGCATAAGTGACATTTTCCTGTCGGCCTTTTCAGTTATCCTTATTTAAATTGTTGTGCCTCTCAAAGAATATTTTGAGATGATAATTTAATTTTACTGGTTGGTGAATGAAGTCGTGAAATAACAAGAAGTAAAATTAACTAAAATATAATTTCATTCTCAAGATTAGTATATTAATTATCCGTGGTTTATATTAATTATAAGTTTCCATATAATATTTCATATGGTAAAATATGGTAAATTCTGAAGCTTTTTACGTATGTGTCCAAAACATGCTGTTTGTGTTCGAATCTTATTTATTGCTTTTTAGTATTTTGAGTATTTTCATACATTTTGTTATGAATGCTAAATGAATGTATTATCTGCTTTACTTGATGGTAGAGTTAGTAATTATAAGAAAAAACTAATGACACTTCTCTATGCTGTAATTGGTCTACTGTGAAAATATAAGCTAAAAAATCTTATTATGGACTAATCGCTTTGAGCGACTGGTTCAGTGGAAATATTGGTTACATTTGATTTTATATAAATACTTTATGTTTCCGCTAAAGGGTCTGGCATTAATGCTGAGATAGTTTAATTCCGTTAAGTTCTGCTTATTGTGCCCATGAGCCTTTCTGGTGGAGACAGTATCATTGCATAATAACACTATTAAAACATAAATATCCGGTTCAACCATCTTTGAAATCTTGTGATATTATTATTTCACTTTTCTTCTTTTCATGCACAGATATTAAACAGGTTTCTTCTTCTTTAGCTTTCAACAAAGTCATGCAAATAAATATTTAATAAAACGATGAAAATGGTTTAAATTTTAGGATAACACTGTAATCTGTTAAAAATTGGTATAGCTAAAAGGATAATTTTTTATATTTTGAATTGCTGTAGAATTTATTTTTCTGCCATAATATTTTTGCAAGTCATGAAGGGGAAATTCAAAGAATTACTTAAAGGGGGATATTTCCAACCTCCAAGGTGTATATATATTCCAAATTTGGTAGTTGTGTGTCAAACAGTCTAGCCTATAGAACGACAACACACACGCACATTCACCTTTATTATTAGTAGAGATAATAAATCAGTCTAAATTGTGCCTAACTACATATGGGTAATTTTATTTTAAGTCCAGCTCTTTAAAAAATTCTATCCAATTCAATAAAGAAATGAGGACTAAAATAATCATAAATGTCCAAAGAGCATTTATTTTGTTGTGTTATTTTGTTTATTTGTTGTGGTGCTTCATTATTATAAAGCATTGTTCATTTGATACATGTTAATATGTAAGAAATATTTGAATTTTGGGGCAATGCACTTAAATCATTTATTACATAGTTTCCAAATTATATCAGGTTGTCATACCTTACAAAAGCTACAGAGTTTTCTTAGTTGCTATAGAAATTAGTTGAAAACTACAGATATATGGTAAATTAACTCCAGAAAATGCCCTCTTCCCAAGACCTCACTCGCAACAATGCTGGTGATTAGTAAAAAAAAAAATTATCATAGTTTTTTAAAAAATTGGAATCTTGTTTCTATGTGAATTCAAAAACACTAGAGTCGCTCCTCATTACGAAATGTATATGGGAGTTTGCCACGATGTTAATTTGAGTAATGACTTTAAAAAAACTATAAATGCTTACTATTTAATTTTAAAAAATATTTTTAATGTCTGATAAACAATGTTAATTTGTTTGATCAACAAAATCGTACTGTGTTTTTTTTTTAAGTAAAATTATTTCACTTATATATTTAGTCCGTAATGAATGTCTGTTAAATAATTTTAAGGTAACCAATATTGGAGGGTATAGATTGTTGTGATAATCCTGTCTAAGCTTAGTTCGTAATCATTTTTCTATGAAATTTTGACATTTATAGTGTGCAAAACAGAATGCCAACATATATATATATACATGCATACATACAGGGTGATCAAGAAATAACAGGAGGTGTTCAGAGCCCTGTAGCGTGTTATGTACTGGGCAAAATATAACAAAATGTGGCGAAATATAACACCATACATATTAAAGTATGCGGTTTTTATCAAGAAAAAAAATTAGTACCAAAAAATACCAATAGAAGAAATCCTGGAGCTGCAATCAAAAACTTTATTATGTAATTTGCTTATATGGGTACTTTGTGACATAACATCGAAGATAAAAGGAAGGGTTGCAGGAATTTACACCATTCTGCAAGAATTCGCCAGTCGATTATGTTGTCACTTCGTTAATGCCCTTATTAGTGAAGCTATTTTATCAGCAGAAGGAAAATGCCAGTGTTGCTCTTTGTGAATACCAGCAGTTAAAACAGATACTTAGAGGACCAATGACCATAACTAATTTACGAAGAATGATTCAAAGATTTGAAACAGGAATACTTCATGTGTAACCAGGCCGAAAACATGAAGTTATCAATCAGGAACTAAAAGAAGTTGCAACTGCCGTTATTGATTAGGCGATAGCTAATACTATTTTATTCTCTTTAACTATTACTATTATCAGCAGTGCTTGTTCAACATCACAACAAACAGATACCCCATTCTTGACAATGCAGAAGATATTGCATAAGATCCTGAAATGTTATTCGTATAAAATAACACCCATTAACTGGTGACACTGTTCTTAATCTTGGCAATTTCTGATTGTGAGGCGGTTCTGGTTCACTTGAAAAACATTGTGTATGAAGGACATGTTCCTGACATTCCTACTTTAAAAAATCAAATAACGTTACATGTCTGACAAATAAATGCCGATATGCTGCGATCCACAATCGAAAACCTCGTGTATCACATGCAATTATTGGAACATCAAGTTGGTGAGCCAAATTTGTAAGTTGCTATAATAAATGTTTCTTATTGGTATTTGGTGTGTTGCTGTTTACTGTTTCCATTTGCAGTAATGTATTCTTTTTCCACATATTATACGCTTGCAGCGCCAGAATTTCCCCTATCAGCGTTTTTGGTACTAATTTTTTTTTTTTTTTCTTGATAAATCAAAACTGCATTCTTCAGTGTGTATGGTGGCCAAATTTTGTTATATTTCGTCCAGTATATAACACGCTACATGGCTCCGAACACCTCCTGTTATTTCTTGATCACCCTGTATGTATATATATATCATAGTCTTTCCCTTATTTAACTCACTTAAGCAAGAAATACATAATTTAGTATCTAGATTTCTTTAGGCTCCATTTGTAATAGTATATGTCTAAAATTCTGTATCTATTCAGCTGATTTTCTTTTATTTGAACATAGAATTTACATGTAATCTGAAATAGTTCTTCACTAAATGGGGAAAACAATTTTGGCTTTTTTTTTAAAAAAAATCTTTAAAATGATCTTGTCAAACATATGTCCTTGACATGTCTGTATTGTTAATAATTTTTCCTTGTCCCAAAATCATTAATTTGATTTCTTGATTTATAACAGTCCTGATGGCATGGCAATATTGGTGTTTTGGCAAATTTCCTTTGAAAAAAAACAGCTGCTAATTCTCAACTAGGCAGCTGCCTTGTACCACTAGATTAGGAGTGAACTACAAGCTTGTTGCTAAAAAACTTTATTTTCCTATTTGCCAAATAAAAGTTTCAAAAAACACAAATTCTATGAGTGTTAAAGTAAAACTGTTAAAAACTGTTCATTGTTATTTAAAAAAAAAAAAAAAAAAAAAAAAAAAGCAGAATAAACTGCATTTATTTGCAAGTTTTGGTTAATTTATTGAATTCTTGTGATTAACAGCTGATAGAATATTAAGCTTGTTGTGAATTATTGTATCATTCTTGCTCAAATACTCAGTTCTAAGGCACATAGTACTCTTGCATCATTTGCCAATTGACTATAAAATACTTCCAAGAATAAACTTTCTTGTAGCATCTTACACGACTGCATCCCTTATAAGAAAAAAATTTTAATGCCTAATTGTTTTTATTTAATTTTCATACTTTCAGTACTTAATGTATGGCTTTCTCACTTAAAGAAATGAAGGAGATGTGTTTTATTGTACTATGAATTGTGTAGAAATTTCTAACAGTAACATGGTATGAATTAAATTTCTATAAAGTTCATTTCTTAACAAATTTTGGTGATTGATTCAATGAGATGTTAATATTCAAAGAATTTTGATCAAATTAATATGATCGCTGATAAACGAAAAGTAATTATTTTGAGAAATTTGCTTCTGAATTAAAAGAAAGGGGATAAAATATATTGGAAAATCTTGGAAACTCTAAGTTTCTTAGACATGTAATGGAATAAATTGTTTTAAAATATAAATTTTTCTAATTGTATCCTAAGAACCTTTGCAAAAAAATGGAAGCAGTTTCTAAAAAGTATAATTTTTCTTAGCACATGATTTAGTTATTTATCTAACATACAGTATGTAACACCCTCTAACACTTTATCCATGCTAATTAAAATAACTTAAAATCTTTTCATTAGTAATAGATTACATAACAGTATTTTCATAAATGTGGTTAGATTTAGTCAATATAGTAATTTCGATGTTGGCAGTAATTTTCTTAGCAACCTTTTTCTTTGTTGTCTAAATGTCTATTTGTAATAATTATTTATTTGCACTGTGTTGGAATAATAAGAAATACACACCCAAGTGGCAATTAAATAATAGAACATAATGAATCAATTAATTGCCTCTGGCAACCAGCTGTTCATCCATGATCTTTGTATTTAAAATGATTGACAAAATTAAAGGTACAATCACTCAGGTATTACCACTAGAATTGATTTTGGCAATTTTTATTTCTTATGAAAATTAATGATAATTAGATTCATCATTAATGATCTTCTATCCTCAAAACCTTCCATTATTGAGAGAAATCTTAGAAGTTTTATTTCACTATACATTAATATGGGTTAAAAATTGGAAGAAAAAAAATTTGATGTTAGCATAGTATGGAAAAATTGTGCAAAGTTGTGTTAAATTCATCAGTTCTTAAAAATTTCGTCAGTTTTGTTTAATATTTAGTCACATCCCTTTGTATTAAAAAATTGAGAGATGATTAAAATCATTTTTTTTTCAAAAACATTTTTTTAAGAATTAATTTTGAAATTAGTTCTGGCATACATCAGAAATGTTTTCCATTGGATTAGTAGAACCTTTAAATTTTTTTATTAATTTTGCCCAGTAATTAGTTTTGGTCCTTTGACATTTAAAAATCGAGAAAGAAAGAAAAATGTGGTTGTTTTAAAGAATATAATTTAAAAAGTAATTTTGAAATTATTGTTAGCATATAATGGAAGTATTTCATAGTGTATAAGAACTCATATGAAATTCAATCAGTTTTACTCTATTTATTTGCTGATTTAAAAATGTGCTCTTCAGATTTAAGATCTGAAAAATATCAAAAACAGGGGGCATAATGTCATTAAAAGTCCTTAAAAAAATCTTATATTTCATAATCCTTATATAAAGGCTGCAAAACTGTTTATTTTTTCCCATCCAAGTAATTAAAAAAAAAATTACCTCACTAAATCTGCCCAATTACAACCTGCATTTTTTTTTTTTTTTTTGGTGGTATAGGATTTTTCAATGTTTAACACATTTCAATGAATCCAGAGTTCTGTAGCAAAGGTTTTATCTCAATTTAGGGAAATACTGATAGAATAGAGAGAATATATCCTTTTAATTTACTTGAATTTTCTTTCTCTTTGATTTGTCTGTTTAGATAGAGAGAAAGTCCTTTCTTTTTATAGATAATTTTATGTATTCATTAAAACCATGAGTTCAAGTTCTTAACAGTTACTTCATGAATGTGCCGATGACGACATATGACATGTTTGTAGAGCATTTTTTGGTTATATTTCCACGTCATTTAGTGACTCACCATTGATGAATTATGCAGGTGTTTTTACTTCTATTAATTTTAATGCAAAGGCTTGGAGCCTTCTAACAATATGTCAGAAAATGTGTATTTCATTCATTCCCTATTAGCATAAAATACCCAATGATATTGTTTCAATATGTTCTTGATATTGACTGCATTCAGAATATTAGACAACATTGTGAAGATATTGTATGTTATCTTGTGCTTGTAGGGTTATGAACTTCCAAAAGTGAATACATTGAATGGTTAAGACTTTCAAAAATAAAAGAAAAGCTAAATGTTTATGGTGCTCCAAAGTTACTTGCAGGTTATTTGCTACTTTTACCAAAATATACTAAAAATAAATTAATGCCATTAAAATTCCTTTTTTACTTTTTCGTGTATAAAAAATTCAGTGAGAAAACTGTAACCATCAAATATTTCAAGCTCCAAATTTGAGCTACCTCTATGATTCAAATCTCTGAATAACACATTTTGGAATTATGTCTTTCTGTGAATGTGATTGCCCAAAAAAGGTATGAGCTAGAATTTCTTAACACTAAATTTCTAGAATTATTATTATTATTATTTTATTTTCAAATTTGAAAGAAAATTTTATTTTTATGAAGTTTTGTATCTGTTTCTTGAAGTAAAAGTGAACATGATAATTTCAAAACACTATGTCAATCAAATTTCGCATACATATTCTTAGCATCTGAAGTATAGATTCATATCAAAATTTGGAACAAGAATTTTTCAATGAATAGACCATTTGTGAGTCTGTATGTGCTCAATCATGTGAATAATGTTAAAAAAAAAATGCAAGTTAGATAAATTAAATTTGGTTAAGTTATCTTGTTTCTAAAATTGTATTCTGTCACAAATTTTGTATTTAATTAGGCATCAAAAATATTTCCAAGCATACTTAAATGTTTTTACTGTACTGATACTCAGAAAATAAAAGTCTATTTACTCGTTTCCTTCATGACCTCCTCCAAGATCCCTACTCTTTATACCAAAAGGATGTGTGATTAATACCTTTATTAAGGAGTATGCAATGAAATATTGGAGAAATATTTTTAATTGTTTTCACATATGGTGCAGAACTTAAGTCATTTCTTCAAATGTATCAGAGTGATTATCCACTTTCATCTTTTTATGCATTTGATTTTCATAAGTTAGTAAAGTCATGATTGTGTTTCTTTTTTAAAAAAAGAAGTTTAAAAGAAAATTTTGCAATTTAAATTATTTTTTCAATAAATCGCAAATGCAATTTAATTTTTCTACTATTGTACTATTGATAAAGAAAGTGCAAGTATTAGAGAAAACAAATTATTGGAAATCTTGCATTCCACCAAAGAAATATTCGATAATGTTTTATCTTTTCAAGCATGATTGTCAATAGCTTGTACATATGTCATGTGGCTTGTTTTAAAAACATTGGAATGCTCAATGAATACATTTCCAGTAAATTCTCACAGTAAGAAATGTTTTGGCACAGCACAAGTTAATCAAAAAGTGGCATGATCTATGTTGTACTTTCATCAAAAAAAGATATTATGAAAATGCTTTTCATGGAGTTAGTAGATTTCCTGGTGAAGTCATCTTTACTTGATTTTGATAGTATTATTGTCAGGGAAATGAGTTTGAATGAGCTTTTTTCTATCCTTTATTGGAGTTTAAAATGCTGTGGAGAGTTTTGAAAATTATTTTCATTCTTTTTCATTAACAAATAACTATTGAAAAAAGATTAATCATTATTAAAAATCTTGAAATTTGAATTTTAAAAAAATATATAATATGTTTCACAATTATATGTGACCTTCTAAAGCACTCTGGCTAAATCCACTCGGTTACTAAAGTCCATTCAAAATATCGGTTATGTATAGGGAAACAGATGGAAAAAAAAAAAAATAGTTGTCAATGGCATAAAGGAAATAAGACTCTGATTTCTTGATACCTGTACAGGAAAAGGAATTTCTCTTAATTGGAGAAAATGAATATAGAGCTAATAATGCATGTACTTTTTTGATAAGACAGAAACCTTTTGCTACTAACAAAATCTAATGAGTTGGGAAGCATTATTAATGAGAAAATTGAATTAATCAAAAGCTTTTGGAACAATTTCTAAAATGAAACAACCTTTTATTTACATATTTAATCAAATTAGTATGATTTTTACATACTCACCAATACTTATGGAGTTCTGTAATTGCTACGGAAGTTAGTTGAAAATTATGCAACTATGGATATATAGTGAAAAACTACGGAAAATTACAAAAAAAAAAAAAAAAAAAAAAAAAACTCTGAAAATATTTGCTTGCAGCATTGGTGGTAGTGAACGAATTTTTGGCATGGTTAGGAAAAAGAAAGGGAGAAGAAATGGAATCTTGTTCTGTCATGAATACAAAAACACTGGAGTCGTTCTTCATTACAAAAATGAACATTGGAATTTCTTATAATGTTAAACTGAGCAATAAGGACTTAAGATAAGCAAAAGTTCTTGCTATGTAAGGAAACAATGTTATTAAGTAGTGTTAATTTATTTGACGTGTGTGTTTTTAATTACTTCACTTATATATTTAGTCAATAATGTCTATTAAATAATTTTGAATAATGGTAGAAAATATTTGTTTAACTAATTAAAATTGTTTGGAATTATCTATTCTTCAATAATTCATTGATGTTACATTATATGTAATATGTCAGTAAGAAGTTTTACTGATGACTAGTAACCCATGTTGGAGAGCATGTTTTTATATTATAGAATTGTTTATTTATTTATATGTGTATATATATATATATATATATATATATATATATATATATATATATATATATATATATATATATATATATATTGAGGAATCTAAATATTAATGAAATAGCAGTGTGACTTTTCTTCCTATTATACAACTAACTGTAGTGTAATTAAATAATTTAAGATAGGCAATGAAGGTCTTTTTTTAAGATTTTCAAACACAACTTCCATATATAAAAAAAGAAAGAAAAAAAAACCATTTTAAATAACTTAGTTTCAATTCATTAATTCCTGACTGTAATTTGTTTATATTTGTATAAAATTAAGTTAATACTCAACTTAATTTATTTAATCAAACTCAGTGTTTTATTAAAAAATACTGCATTTAGGTTGATTCTTGTTTTTTCACTGAAGATGTTTAACAAGTACTGATAAAGTGCTTATTTTTTAAGTGACAATTAGTCTACTCACCCTGAAAAAGCTAAGTACTGATCAACAGTATTTGTGTTGTATTTATTTTGTCATAGAAAATGGTAGTTGCTCTTCTAGCATGACTGACATTACCCCAGGTAAACTCAGCCGTGTACAATGGCTGATTCCAGTAAACCATTTGTTATGTTTATGATTTGGCACTCCATCACATAATCTTATAATGCATGAAATATATAATGCTAGTTGTGGTTTGAGATAAAAATGAAATCGAATTGCCAATATGTTGTCCATCATTTCTGGAAAATGATTTGCCTTTCTTGGCAGCTTCCAGATAATGTTATAAGAGTATTATTTGTAAAATATTCTCAAACAATGCATGTTTTGTGCATTTCAAACTCATTATTAACAATGCTACATGATTCTAGGAAACACATCTGGGAATTAGCAGTTAATCATATTCTCAATACCAGAGATAAGAAGACAAACTCGGATGGTTTGCGTTTTTTCAAGCTTCCTAAACTCGATTTATATTGATTATTTATTTACAGTGTTATTTAATTAATCAATTAATATCAAAACTAATTTCAAAAAAATTTTGTGGTACAGTTATTTAGAAAAGCTATTATTTTTCATTTTTCTCAAATTTTTGATGTCAGATGGATCTGGTTAAATATTGAAAAAAATGAATTTTTTCAAAATATATATATTTTTTATTAAACATTTTTTTTTCTGTCTGTTTCATCATGTATTGAGGAGTGCAGCTAAGTATTGAGCTATGTTGAATAAATTTTTTTGAGTTTTAATTCACCCATTACATAACTATATGCATTATACTAAAAATTATTTTTTTTAAAACAATTTTTTGGCTTTTTTTTTATTGTACATTATTTTTAAGGGAAGACTTTAACAGAATTCACTAGTAATAGTCATTAAATTAAATAAATAATGTGTTATATTCATGAATTTTTGTTTCATGTGAAACCTCATAATTCCTAAGTATGTCATCAAGATTCACATGCCCATTATGAAGCATATCACAAAATAAGAATGAAACAGGAGGCCCTATCTAGAAGAGTATTTTATTCAAATAATTCTGCCACCTTGGAAACAGCTAAGCAATTAAATTGTTCTATTATTACTATGCAGCTTTAACTAAAAATAGCACTTTTTTATAACATGTGTTATATAAAAACTGGTCAACATGACTATATTAATACCTCCAAATGTTTTTCCACTGCCTAACATTGTAATAAATATGCTTTCCTGTTACATTACTCCTGTGTATTATCCCCTGTTGCATTATTCCTGTGTAAGTTTAATTTCAGCTGAAAATACCCGATTAATAACTTAAGTATTGATTTAATCTACTTAAGGTAATAATCTATTTAAACAGCTGACTTCTGAATCATTTCTGAAAATAAAAATTCTAGGCTCAAACATTATGGTATTTTTTAAATTACTGAATTTTAATATAGCATGCTAAGTCAAAGCACTAAGTTGGTTGTTGACTCTTGACTATTCTTACTTTTAGGATTTCAACCCCAAAATTAAAATAGAGCAATCAGAGTTCTTAAAATTAATGAACTCTTAATTTCTCACTCTTTCATGATTTTTTTAGATTTTCGTCATAACATCTGTTTTACTAGAGGAAGCATTTTAGGCCAGTATGAAACCAGTATCATCCACATCGCCAAATAGTCATGAAAGGAAGCCTAATGAGGTAGAGGATGTAAATTTTTGCTGACTTATATTTTAATCTTTTTGAATATTTGAAATTTTGTTTCAAAGTATTTATATATGTATATCAAGAGATATAAATTAATAGGAGCTTCAGATATTAATATATTGAAATATTTTCTTATTAATATATTTACTTTTTTAGCAGAAAATACTGCATTAGTTTGAATTGAAAATGAATTCATGAAGCTATTATGCAGCAATAATCACAAGAAGAGCAGTCTGTAAAATAAATAATAAAGAAGAATTAATTATTAATAAATAGAACAAAATTGCTTAATCTCACCAGTTAAAAACTTCAAGAAATGTAACTTTATTTTAGACTATCTTACAAATTCATTGAAGCCATTGGGTGAAGTAAGATATCAGGAATTGAGTTGGAAGAAAATGGTTATTCATTTAGTCCTGACTATGCTTTAAACAGGCATAATTAAAAAGTTGGTATCTTTATATGCAGTTTAACATTGAATTACTAAGTGATTCTGAATTGTGGACTAATATGTCATGGAAATCTGTAAGCAAAGCAACTTATTCACTTATATTGGTGGTCAAGTCAGACTTCTACTTCAAGCAATATGTAGGTTCTATTGGCAGTTGCTTTAACCAACATAAGTTATTAGATTTCCCCTTTTATTTTAGATTCTTTGCTCATGAACTGTACTAGTTACTCTAAACCTATTAGGATAGCCAAAAATTTCATAGAAATAAGCTACAATGGAATAAATTGCCTGGAGCTCTTGATAAACATGAAATTTGAATTGAGTTTTCATAGAATATCACTCACATTATCAAAAAATAAAAGAGCTATGCATTGCTTTCTATCTAAAAGAGGTTAAAAATATGGGTGCTAACTATTAAGACCTTGAAACTCTACTTAATTACCTGAGTGCTCATTATTGAAAACTTAAATTTTGTAACTATTTGTTGCTGTTTATATGTAGTATGCGAGATGATGATCTTAACCCTTATGTTCATTTTGTACAGTATACCATACATACAACTTTATAAAAATATACTACCACTATAAAATTATTTTTAACTTGTTTTATTAAACACATGACATTTCTAGACGTATTTTATTATTTTTTGATAAGAATGGAATGTTAAGAATGATGTAAAGAAGCTACCTATATACATTTTTTTTTTTTTTTTTTTTGCTTTTCTTCAAAAAAGCAATCTTGCCACAATAAGAGTTAATTTTCCTAAGTGGAGAAAGTCCAGAAATTTAGATTATATTGATTTTATTTCCATTCTTTTTAAGCAGAAATTTTTAATTTTTATTGATATGCATGAAGTTATTTTCAAGATACGGCTATAGTCATTGGGGGGGGGTGTGAATTCTGAGATCTGGCATCGGGTTTCTATGGCAGGATTTCCCCTTTCCTTGTATAGATATGCAGAAAGTTCTTTTACTTTTTTTTTATTATAGTGATAGCTTTAATTAATTTTTTTGTAAAAAAAATAATAATTTTTTCATTTAATATCAGTTATGTTACATATGTGGACTGAAAAAGTGTTATGAAATGTAATAGGTCTTTAAGTAAAAAATAAAAAAAGAATATGTGTATTCTGATGAACAAGGATGCAAAGAGGATATTATGTATCATAAATTGCAATTTAAGAAAAACTATGATTTACATGAATATTTTTTTGATTTATTATTATTATTTTTTTTTTATTTTAGCGGAATGAATCGGATGGTCGTAAAAGGGTAGAATCTAGCGATCCTGAAAGAATTAAAATAATAAAACTGTGTGAAACGAAGCACGCTTTAAGCAGTAATATTGGATTGACTTGGTTTAAGGCTTTAGAAGAAGAGTTCTCCAAAGATTACTTTGCAAAAGTATTAAGTCTTTTTGATATACTTGCACGTGTTATTTCGAATTTATGATATTGTGTACAATTAGCTTATTTATTCATGTGAATTATTTCCATTATCATTGTAGATGCTTATGCCTTTATATTTTTACTATTTTAGAATTTTAAATTTACTACAATAATTACTCATATTTGGAAGTTAAATTTTACAAATTATTAAAACTAGATTTTTGAGTTAATTGATCCAGTTCTTTCAATATTTTACCATATTTGTAGCAAAAATGTATCGTCTGATGAGTAAAAAAAAAAAAAAAAAAATGTTTGTTATGTACTTGTAAAAATTCATTATCTGATGTCTATTTTTACAAATGATATGATCTTGATTGCACTTAGGCCTTCTAAATGATCTTGAACTTTACATTAAAAAAAAGAATGTAAAAAAAAATCTGTTAATTGATTGAAAAGTTGCTGAATTGTATGTCAATAAAAGCCTCTGTGATTAAAAATTTACATGAATGAACTTTATTTTGTTGCCATTGCTAATATTACCCATTTCTTTTCTTATCTTACATTTTAAAGCTATTGCTTAGATATCAATGCAAAAGGCTTAAATTTACTGATCTTTTTTACTGAAAGCTTGTTTTTGTTCTTTCCAAGTCTGAATGTATGTGCAAACTGTCAGATTATCTTCTGTCTTATAAAAATTGTCATTTGAAATTTATATATAATTGTATATAGTAATTCAATATAGTATATATGGAAATTAAACATATAAATTTGATAAAATGGTAATATGTACTAGAAATGCATTTACTTAAAATCTATTTGATAAAATTATTTTGGACATATATAAAAATTCATTTTTATTCCATATTCATTTGTTGCTTTCAAAGAATTATATTTATCATTTCACCTCAAGATTTTTATTCTCGAAAATTAGTTAAATTCAACAGGTTTCAATTGTGATTTCTTTTTAAAGTGACCAAAAATTTAATTACTCGTTGAAAAAACAGCAGTTTTAAACTGAAAAGAAATGAATATCAATTTTATTGTCCTGAAATTGCTGTCAAAGTATAAAAGGTTTGCTTGAGACAAAATTAACCTCATATGCACTTATTGTAGTGAAATATGTATAAACTTTTATTCTAGTAATAAAATTCCAATCATACTCCCTTCATACTATAGCATTGAATTATATGCCTTTAACTTACTTAAGAATAATTTGCTCAGTTTTTATTTTATTAGAATTCTGTATGTGCAGTGAGAGTTTTAAATTATTTTAATTATAATTAAATATATTGTGTATAAATCAAATCCTTGTGAATCTATTGTGCAATTAGGTATAACTAAGAGAATTGCATTGCCATTAAGCAGATGTGCATTTTAGAAAAGGTCAGCCAGCTGGACTGCACGGTTTTGTGTGACTATCCTTTAAAGGTTAACATCGGTTTACTTTTGCAAATGCTTTATTTTCCCCTCACTTATATTAATATGCTCTAAACATTTTGTAAATGACAAACAAAATATCTTTGAAAATATGTTATAAAATTTCTTTTTGAGAATTCCAATACCTATGTATGCATTATTTTTTATGTAACTATAATATTTTTGCTCTTGCAGCTCTCAAGATTTTTATATTGTGAAAGGGGTGGATACACAGTATGTCCAGAACCCGAACTTGTTTATGCATGGACTCGTTATACAGAAATACAAGATGTAAGTTTTTTCTTGTTTTATTTTATTTTTAATCGCGAATATAACAAAATTTTTGTATTTAAGTGTTAAGAAAACGTACAAGGTCTGCTGGAATTTCATTTATTCTGAAACAGTCTAAAGGTTTTCCAAAGATTTTATTTAAACCTAAAAATTTTTCATTTGGCTTTATTCAATATTTAATATTTTTAAGAGTCCATCTTTAACTAGGTACTGGTATTCCGATTTTGAGGTTCCCAGGGTCCTTTTGTCTCTTAAAGTTTATCCCCTATATATACTTTCTGGTTCTCTTTACCATCCCTCGATTACAATCAAGGGAACGGTCTGTGAAAAAGTGGGCGACCCATTTGATGATTAGTGCAGCGTGGCCACTGTTATATCAATCAGCTAGTATCTAGCTACTTGTATGATTACTTTGCTTAAAGAATGAAACGAAGGATCACTTCCTTGGTCTTGGTATTAAGGTTAGTCAATGCACCCTTCATATAGGTTCTGACTAGTACCATTGTAAGTGCCAGGGTTTGGAAGATACATTGTTAGTGGCATCCATTCCTTATTGGGCATTGCCATTGAGCCCAGATAATTTAGACTGACATGTCATCAGATATATTTTATATCTCAAATACATTCCTTATTCAGAAGTCTGTCCTTATTCTTAGTCTGTCGGTGATATGTTGAACGTAAAGGAATGACAGCCTGGTGAATTATTAGTGATAGCGAATATACGGTATGCTTTAATGATCAGAAATGGATAAAACTGAGTGCCTTACCCATCAAACATTAATTATAAAACCTTGGATGTTTTGTGGAGCATTGTCTGACACTGAATTCATAAATATATTAGAAGCAGAGTTCCTGGAGAGAAATTAAGAGATCAAGATGTTTGTGACTTATGTCATATAATTATACATTCTGATAGGCGACTTCTGTCTGTTTTAATGTTTCAAACATATATATTATTGAAAATTTTCAAAGCATTAATTGCAAACTTCTACTTATTTTCCCAAATTTTTCTGATGTTTTTTTATGCCAAATATACGACCATTCCTAAAAATCAGGTTGAAGCAATGACTCCCAAGGTATAAACTCCTCTCTTCTGTGTTCTCCTTGGAGGTCATGGCTATTTATTTTGCTCTCAAGTATATTGATTGGGGTGTGTACAGGTAGGTACACAGAGTACATTGCATTGGTAAATTCAATTTCGATTGAAAACGCACAAAAAGGGCAAATTTATGAAGAAGGGTGTGATATATTCACTAATACAAGTATTAAAAAGTTTAAAACAATCTCTTCATGATATGCATACAATAAAATCTTATCCTCTTAAAAACAGAAGGTAAGTGAGTAAAAAAATACTATTATTGTGGCCAACAGCAGGCGTTTACACCAATTAAAACATTAGTATGAAGTCTGTGGCATTACGTCTATGAAAAGGTGAGTATGAAATTTGCAGTGTTTACATATGCATAAACAGTTTTTACAATTTGCACACTGGCACATGGAAAAAACTGATTTTCAATCTTTTAATCAGAATCTGTTAGATGGCACCTATAACAGATTCCTTATAGATGGCACTTCTGGTGCGATCTCATAGATTCCTTTGTTCAGCCACACAAATTCCAATTAAAATAAAGCTCTACAGCTTTGGCCTCACACAGCTTGTTCTCTGCTCAGTTTACAAGGATTTAGTGCATGTAAGAAAACTGATTTACTAATTATATGAACAATAGTGAAAACTATTGACTAATAATGTGAAAAGAAAAATTTGCATTACAGATAGAGAGGTAACACCATTAAAAATTTTGTGACTAATTTATCAGTTGAAAAAAGTCAAAATATAATATAGTCATTAAACAAAAAAACTATACTCTACCTTCATGACAAAGAGAAAAAAATATATGGTGTCAAAAAAGTTATTTCACTAATATCTTAACCAAACACCTAAATTTGCTGAAGAAACAAACTGGTGATAATTTTTAGATATTTACCTGAAAAATAATTTGAAAAAATCGAAACAAGTATAAAACGAACCTTACTATAAAGTGGTAAGTAGACTTTTTCAATTGTGAATTTTTCATTTCATTCAAAAAATAAAATTAATAAAATATGTGTCTGGGCAATTTTTTTTTCTCTCCTCCTTATTTCTTTATGGTCAGTAAGATTTTTTCTTTGTCATATGCATTATTGAATATTTTTTCTAAATTCCTTTAATCTATATATCGAAATGTTTGTGATATTTCCATTATAAGCACCCATTACTTGTGCTTATAAAATATGGATTTTAGTTATCATTGTGTCTTACTTTATATTGTATTTTACATTGTATGTTCCTATTATATTGTACTATTTATCTGTATTTCTCTTGTGGATATTTGCATACTACATGCTTTGACCCCAGCGTGAAAGGAACTAAAGCAAATGACATTCACATCCAAATCTAAGTACAGGGAGTTAAGCTACTGCCATGTGAGGAGGAAAAATCTGGCATTATGATTTCTTGGATTCCTATCCTTTAAATTTAACTCTGTCGTTGCAGTAATTGATGCTGATATCTTAACATCCGCCAGCGATGTTATTGCCACTCTCCTTGGTGATGAGCCATTTTACATACTGAAGAAACTCCTTATTGAGTCTTGCTTTGAGAATGAGGAATCAAAAATACATACTTTAGTGCACGTTGTGAATTCGGTGCTACACACCTATTGCACTTTCTTTCGCAGAAAATATTGTTAAGGGAGCAATGCATGTGTTTTTTCTACTATATACAACATTGTAAGTGCATTAAGTGATGATTTGCCACAGCTAGCTGCAGTCTCAAACAAAATTCATGGTTTGGCCGTGTCTCCGCTTATCCACCCAACCGGCAGTGGTTAACTGGTACAGAATTCACCTCTAGAAACGGATTGCACAGTTCACTCAGCAGGTTTATGAGCTATCTGCTATTGTATCCTGGCGTAGTTGCTTAAAAGAATTTTCAAATCACAGGGAATGCAGCTTCGGCCATTCCAAGGGACATTACAGGAGCCTGAAAATAAACTGTTTTTACCACACCAGTTTTGACTGTAAGACAAGAAAACGTAATTCTTGATCCTCCTTTCATTAGCAGAGAAACTAATTCAGCGGTTGTGTTTGGACCATAATTACAACCTCCAAATCAATCGTGTTCTTTTAGCTAATCATTCTAATTAAACTATTTGTCATTAAATAAAGTTGAGTTCTTTAATCCAAATTGCACAAAACATCCTTGCTTTTGGTATTCAACATTCAACTCTAGATCAAAATTTTCTTTCAACCTTTATTTGGTCTTTCATTGTCACCAAGGTTATCCAGTCTGTCAAAGGTATTGATTTCTTGGGAAAATTTAATTTACTGAATGCCAAGAATAATGGCATTATTGAAGCCAAAATTTATTTCCTCACATGGGAAAATTATTTATATTCATCCAGTAGCTGTAGGGATTCTTCTTGGCAGTTCCAGTCTCTATCAGTTTTGTCTGAATTTCCAGATATAACCTACCCTTCACTTATTTCCAATGAACAACCACAGATAATATTCTTCAATATATTGAGACTTATCGACTTCCAATATTTTCTAATTCTTGCATTGGTGTTTTTGCACTCACTGATACTGTGAAAACATATTGTCAAACCACTTAATGGAATGTGGTTTGTTTGTTTTCTGTCAAGTCCCTGTCCCCATTTGCAAATGGGAAAGCAAACATTTCAGCCTTTTGATCAAGGAAAAAGGCTGCCGTAGAAAATGATCGCTTAAAACCAACGTTCAATCTCCTAGAAGATTTATACATACCAACAATTCTGTCAGTTAATTCTAGTGAGAACTCATTAACTCTGTCAGAGAAAACAGCAAGGAAAGTACCATCTCTACCTTCAAATAGAACCACTTATTCAGGTAGAATGATGTGTATTTGAGAGCAAATTAACAATACTGTATGTAACAGGGTAATTGCAACAAAATTGAATCGGATAACTGTTTACTTGTTAACTATTTATTAAACTGTATTATTATCTTTTATATTTTAACTGAAGTTGTGCTATAGAATGTTATTACTTTCATCCACATTGCGTAATCTTGCACACTTAATGCATTCTGCAAACTGTTTAAATGAATAATTTCATTATAGTTAAGACGACTTCTAATATAATTTTCTAAAACAATTAATTTCTTTATTATGAATTAGTTCTTCGAAAAATATTTTCTGTTTAGTATGGAGATCCATGATTTACCAATCTCATAAACGATTAAAAATATTTGTAACTTAATGCTGAAAAACACAGACCCAGTGTTTAATCTAAAATATACTTATTAAATTCCAATTTCGACAATCGTTGTCTACCTCAACATGAGAGAAACTGTTGCTGAGATCTAACATAGCATAGACTATTTAAAAAAAACACACACACACATTTTCAATTGGGATCAGAAGAAATTATCTTTTGCAAGGTTTAGTTTTCTGTACTCTATACACATTTAAGGAGATCCATCCTTCTTTACTAGTACAAATAGGGTACTCTATACTCTGATAAGCTTGGACATATTATTCCTTTTTTCTTCTTCACTTCTTCAGGGTTGCCACACCATTGGGAGAACAAAAAACAGAGAATTTAAAAATCGTCTAAAATACAGGCGAATTTGAAAATTTTCATAAAAACGGAATTTTAAGATTCTTAGTTTTTTCCTACCTGAAAAATGCCCTCTAAAGATTGCAAGAATGAGAGATTGTATTCATAGAAAAAAATTGAAACAATACCATTCGCGATTGTATAATGCGGAAACGCGCCGCTTTTTTCTTATCACTTTTTTCTGTGTAGTTCATTCAAGTTTCGATTTGTGAGACGTTTTTTCCCCGTGAGATTCCCGAATTGCAGCTAATGAGCATGCGCGAGATTTCTGTAACTGCATGAGAATATAGAATACATTTCTTTGTCGGGATTAGAAACATTCAATCTTCCGAAGCAGCGCGGTAGTGTTTAGTCCACCATACTTCAGGTTATTGAATGGTTTGTATATTATTTGAGAAATTGTGAACTTATTCAAAGTAGATTACATAATTTTTTTAACAACAAGCTGCTAAAAAATCGTATTTAATACGAACTGGAAGAATAAAAAAATATCAATCCTGATTTTGCTGAAAATACAATTATTGTGTACTGCTTTCTTTGTAAGAAGGTAATAAACCTAAGTAAAATGGGGAAACAGGCACTTATTAGTCATGACAAAAAAAAAAGGAAAACATACAAAACTGCATGCCATTCAAAAAAGTTCTCATTGATTGTTGGATTTAGTATCTAAAAGCAATGCAGGAAAAGATGACATGTCAAATATGAAAACATCAAATTTAATGTCTGAAAATAAACCGATTTCAAACATTTTAGTTCAAGAACAATCATTTAAACCCGAATTTTTATGGGCATTAAAACTTATTGCATGACATTCGTCCTTTCATGCATTCAATAATATATCGGAAATATTTTTACATATGTTCATCGAAAGTGAAATGGCTAAAAAATGTACATT
This sequence comes from Argiope bruennichi, assembly GCF_947563725.1. Classification (NCBI taxonomy): domain Eukaryota; kingdom Metazoa; phylum Arthropoda; class Arachnida; order Araneae; family Araneidae; genus Argiope; species Argiope bruennichi. The sequence continues at coordinate 97,229,447 of NC_079162.1, forward strand.
AGGTTGTACAGAAATGTTTGCACCTTTTTTGTTACGGATTAGGTCTATTAGCTTCATGAAACTGATGGCTGAGAAATCTGCAGAAATTGATACCCAAATACTCGAATTTTCAAAAATGAATAATTTTTTAAAAAGTAATCTTGCTTTGGAAATGCTTTTTCTTAATCTTTTCTTTTATTATAATGATAATAAAAATGATTTGTGTTTTATTTCACCCGAGTCCTTTACTTTTGTGTGATTTATAGTTATAGAGTATGAGAGGTAATATATCCCCCCTTTAATATATAAATTTAATTTGGGCTTGCTAAATTCTATATAATAAACAACGATATATATATATATATATATATATATATATATATATATATATATATATATATATATATATATATTTCTGTAAGTAAATATAAATCTTTTAATATGCTATTTTGAATAATGTTAAGTTTTGCTTCCTTCCTTTGCTTTTTCCATTCCTGAAAACCATATTTCTTTGTAACTAGCACATGAGTGCTATTTGTGCATTTCCTCGTATCTTAAATATACGTATAGGAAAAGTACTTTTTTTCGGATTTGAGTTTCAACCTGGATTTTTTTTTTCAGTGAATTCTAAACAGTGTATAGATTGACAAATTGGACTTCAACATTTAAAATAATTTTCATCATAACTTCGCCATCGGCAGTTTTCGCATGCTTTAATTTTTAAAAATTATCTTGAGTTCCCCTATAATTCTTTGAATTTTTGTATGTGATAAAAATCTGCATCTTCAATGTTTAGCACGGATATTTGTATTAACAAGCTTTGTTTCCATACTTTTGAATTCAACTCTGTTGTCCTTAATGTTGATCGACGCTTGCTCCAAAATATCAGAGTTGATGAAAATTTCAAACATTAAATTAATTACTGGAACATCATTTCAGGTTAAAATATCATTTTTCGCATTCATGTTGAATACGTTTCCAGAAGAACTTATCGATGTAACATGAGCTTCTACTATTCCAGTGCAATATTTTCTTCTTCGACAGCTACCTGAGATCAGCGTTTCTTCTCCTTGTGTATATATATATTTTTTTAAATAAACAAACCGTACTCAAGGTATCCATAAGAACAGTAACTTTCTTGTTTCCAAACAATATTTCTTTTGTGTATAAACTTCCTTGTCAATTATGACGCATGTTTCAGCTGACTTATTTCATTCTTTTGTAAAATTGTTATTGTCCGTTAAGTTGAAGTAGTCTGGCTCTCTCTCTCAGTGTCTCTTTTAGTTTTGTATACTTGAAGTAGTTTGTTTTTGCATCTTTGAGAATATTGTAACTAAATTGTTTTTCTTTTCATAACCTCTATTTTGATTTTTGTAGTTTTTATTTATTCGTAACTTCGCTGCCTGCGTAGCATTTGGCTTGAATTTCATAGCCTCTATTACAATTCGGTGACGCTGCAAATCTCATATTAGGTCTGTTAGATTCTGGTTTTAACTGCGGCTCAAATCTTTTTCCTTTTTCTCTAAAATCTTGTTTATGTTTGTAGTATGTTCCGTATGGTTTTTCCTCAGTGTCTTTGTATCTTCATATTCATTTGTCTTCACTTCATTTCAGTCAGATTTAATTTATCCTTTTATTAGGAGGAAATCCGTATTTTAATCTCTTGGTGTATTTGAAGATTTCTGGTATGACCCACAATTTTAATTCTAAACAAAGCTTTTTTGCCTTGGGTATCATGAATTGCATAAACACCTATTTATTTAATAATTTTATGTAACAAATTAACTTCAGAAATAATATTTTATTTTCTAGTGAAAGAATGATCAATTAAACGCATTACTGCATTCAAAGTAAAAAGATTGTAAAACATGATCAACACATTATTGACCAGTCACAAATTAACCCATGCAGCATCAATTTGCTGATCAACAGTAATTTAACTATATTGTGGAGCCATCCTCTCCTAATGATGAGATTTATCTTCTAGAAAACAATCGTCTTGATTTTTAATACGTGATAGAATCTGTTTTCTTATCTTAAATTAATTTTTAATTTAAAAAATTTTTTATTTCCTTTATTTAACTGTTAATCTTCTTTTATCTAGTAGTTCTTTCTTTCCTACAGTCTTGAAAATAACCATTTCTGTTATGAAAGCGTATTTTTCTTTTTTGTGTTTTTCAGTAGTATGAAATAATTTATTCAGTTTTCTTATGTGTCCTCCCAGTGTTTCAAAAGTAGATAGCTACACGTTTTGTTCGTTAAGTAATAAGTCTGCGCGATGCTGTAATCCTCAGTAGCGTGCTCCCCAGAGGACATTACTACATTCAGAATAAAAAGATTGCAAAACGTAATCAACACTTTATTGACATGTGTTGGCCAAAAAGACTAAACTAAGTAACATACCAGGCTGTAGTGATGGTGGAACTGTGATGCAATGAGGAATTGAAGAAGCCCAAAAGCTGTTTTCGAGTTTGTGTCACAGGAAAAGGGAAATCTTCAACTTTATACTCAGATATATTGTACATTTATAATTTGAATTCTATATGAAAAGGAGAAAATTTTTTAATTTCTTTTAAGGATTTTTTTTCAAAAATAATAATAATAGTAAGGATATATGTGACTTGAATACTTTTATCTCCATTTGAAAATTATCTTTATCGGATTATTTTCTGTTTTAAAGGCTAGATTTTTATTACTGTGTATTTATGTCATTTGCAGGTTAAAGTTGTCATTTTAGGAAATGAGCCAAGTCCTATAGCCAACAAATCTCTTGGTAAGAAAAATCTAATGTTTTATTTGATACTAGTCGCCTTTGGCAATCAGCTCGTTTGCCGTGGATAAGTCTAGATTTAGTTTTATGTCCGTGATTCCGTCAGGTCAGGTATCAAAGCCATTTTATTTTATTGTCTTGCATTCTCTATAATAATTGTGTATATACACCTGCCTAATGAAAACCAGTGACCTTACATCATTGCGCTGTTTAAAACAAATGTGCGGTTCATCTATCCTCTGAAGTTTTAGGTATAGTAACTTTTTATTATTATCATTCAGATTGTAAATTACAAATATTAAACAGAGTTTTTCAATAAAAAATGCATTTAACAATGAAAAAAATCACACTATTAATTATTTAATGAAACAATGAAAATAGTTTTGCAGAGTGGCCGGCCAACTAGGAATGGTTAGGGAATTCCAAGAAATCAGAAAAAAAGCAAGGAATTTTTTTATTTTTCAATAGTAGTCGCTAGTATTTTTTGTCATTAGTGAAAAGCGGTCATTTACTAAAATCAAAAATGGAGGCCATTCTGCGCTCACGCCAGGCGGCGGTTTACTTAAATCAGTAAATTTTTAAAAAATTGGCTCTTTCGCCGCAATTTCTTTTATTACTTATATTACCATGGTAATCCGATGGTATCATAATTAATGCATCGTATTTAAATCGAATTACAATTAAGACTGTGTTTAGCATTATTGCTCGTTTTGCGATTTAGAATCATTACAATTGATTGCATTTACACTCAGAATTAGGAGAAGAAAAAAACGCATATTAGTCACTCTAATTAATTTACTGCATATTTAATATCTTACCCAAAAGTTTTTCTAGAACATCAAGTTGCGAAATATGTAATGATAGCGGCATAATTAACGAAATAGTTTTGCTTTTTATGGAATATTCCACATAACTACCAAGTACAGCACCCGATTTGGAAAATTGAATTTGGTGTATATGGTTGTAGTAACCTTTAGGATATTCATTCATTAAAAGTTTAAAGCGCTTTAGCCAGTCAGTTCCGAGAAAATGACCCTCAAACTTAGCGCATAGCTTATATGCTGGTAATATGCAACCGTCGCTGAGCGTCCCAACAGCACACTCTGTAGATCATTGGCTTTTCATCCATGAGACTAGGGTTCAATTCAGGACCATTTCCTTTCAAAAGTATTTCAAATTAACAACTTATAGTTTCAATTAATATGTTACACTTTTTGACCAAAAATAAATATTCATCTAATCCTTTCATTGTAATTTTTAAGTAGAAAAATAATTACTAATATTGAGTAATTACTGAATTATAATTACTGACATTATAAAATAATTTACTCGATATTTCTGGAAATTTATTCTACGTTCATTAATTTTCAGTGACATATAAGAATTAGAATGGTAATTATCGTAGAATCGTTGGAAACTAACCACGTTTTAATGTCTCGCACAATTGGTAATGATTGTTTAGAGCATAGGTTCCCAAAGTGGTCCAGGTGGACCCCCAGGGGTCCATAGGAGGGGGTCCACACGGGGGTCCACGTAGACGTGAAAAGAAAACAGGGATTCACAAGTTGTAAGTGGGGGTCCACGAAAAATTTTCTGGTTTTCATAATGAAGAACAAAAATTTAGGCTTGAATTTACTTATCAACGTAGGCAGGTAGGTAGCTAGGTAGGTACTCAAAAATATTCGAGACTCAGTTCAAACACAGAATTGAATAGAACAATAGATAATAGTACAAGTGTGCACCACATGTCGAGACTTGCAAAGTGGCGCCTGCTCGTCCGGGATGCTTGTTTAGACCTGCCAAAGGGATGAAATGCGACTTGCGCTGTGCTTGCATTGACTTGCGATGACTTCAAAAATTGATTTGAAGATATTTTGACGATGGAAATACCACCATGGATCATAACCCCATTTGATGAAACGGAAGAGGCGAATGTGGTATTACAAGAGGAGCTACTTGAGCTCAGCACCAACGAGGAACTGAAGGTGAAATTTTAAAAAGGCTATCAAAATCAAACATTTTGGCTGCAGGCAGAAATCCCCGAAAAATATCCTGGGCTGTGGGAAATTGCGAGAAAATTTTTGATAGCGCTTCCCTCGTCATATCTTGTCGAAAGAAGTTTTAGTGCCGTTACCAACCTGTTAACAAAAAAAAACAGGTTGAACATCACAGAACGGGGAGATTTCAGATTAATTCTTACAAAACTGAAGCCAAATATTGATAATTTGCTGTCAATTCATCAAGTACATCCGTCTCATTAAAAGTATGACTATTTTTTATTGTTGATTTACATTTCAGAGTTCATTGTTGATTTTTTGTTAATTGTTGATTGTTTGTAATAATAAAGTTCTATAATTTTGTATAACTACAAGTATTATTTTAATAAATAGGACACAAGAAAATGTGATACTTTTTTTTTCTTCTTAACACCCCCAATTTAGGGTGATATTTTTTAGGAGTTTTGGGAATACAGTAGAAATGTAGCAGCAGGGGGTCTATCGAAAATAGTAAAACTTTGAAAGTGGTACACGAGAAAAAAATAGTTTGGGAACCTCTGGTTTAGAGCAACATTAAATAGATCTGATTTTAATATGGGAAACTTTTGTTGACATAGTAAACTTTAATTTTAAGATTGTAATATTTATTTAAATTATTTATCATATTGAAAGTTATATTTATACATTAAATATTTTATGTAAAAAAATTATTACCATATTAAAGTGAAAATTCACGATGCATAAAATTAGTAATATATTGAAATATCTGTAAATTGTTAATTCAGTTTATATAATTTTATTTTATTTTAAAACATTTAAATTTATAATTATTTTTTTAAATAAATTGTAATTTGAGAATTTGGATGGATTATATGGATAAAAAAATGAAAGGCATATTTATTAAAACTATTTGTAAATATTTCTTTGAAATAATTTTGAAGGAAAATTAAAAGGAAAAATTCCACCACAAACCCCTGTTCCCGCGACTACGAAGCTAAGGCTCTACTGTGTGCGCTGTCTAAACATTCAGCAAGAGTCTTAAATTGCTTTTGTATAAGCTGTACTGATCATTTGAGGATCCTTTGCTGGGAATTGGTTAGCTATTGCGCTGTAAAATTTTAATGAATGATCATCCTAACGGTATTATTATACTAAATGTCATCCTTAAAAATGTTTCAGCTCATGACCTTCCGTTGTAAGACCTAACTCACATTACTGATATGAATTTGTTTTAATAAATCTGTTTTATTCAAAAAAAAGGGGGGAAATGGCTGGTCTACATTTTGCTTCCTCGTATACGAAATGTGCCAAGAAATATTCTAATCGTCAACAATGCGAATTCAAGATTTTGATGAATCTCCGCATTTCAGTCTTCCCTGGTTAAAAAAAAAAAAAAAAAAAAACGTTTTTTAATTACGTTTGTCTGTGAACTCAAAAATGCTTTGATGGATGAAATTTGTCATGTAGTTTTTCACCATATTTATATGTTTCTATTAAATTTTCAACAAAATCCATTCGCAAGAAGAGTATGTCTGAAAATAGGTGAATATGATAACTAAAAGACTTTTTTTTTACTCCCCTCCCCCGCCAAGCACAATGCCACTGAAACTAAAACAATACAGAAAGAATTTAATTAGTTTAGATTTGTTATTTGATACATTATACAAGTACATATTTATTTTTATTTTCTGCAAGAAATATTTTTTAATTCTAACATTTATTTTACACGATTTGATATACTGTTTGTTTGACCAACACGAGACTAGCACTTTTTGATGATGTTAGCCTGTAAGGCCTGTATGATTTTAGCCTGTAATATAAAGTAATTTCCATAATTTTTGTTTATTCATATCTATTGTTCCATCAGATATTTTTGCAATTCTTTTGGTCTACATTGCTTTAATTCGAAATTTTATGTATTTACTGTTTGCTTGGCTAGTTCAATTTTACTATTTATCCATGGTTGCTACACTACCTAATGCCATTGTGACTGTATTGTTAAATAACCTGTAAATATATCATGTTTCATTTCATCCCTATTTTGATAAAATTTATAATTCCTGACACGTGTGCTTAAGTGACACCCCCCCCCCCTTGAGAATAAAAAGTATATGAAACCGATAAAAATTTACACAGTTCGTTTTTTTTTTTTTTTTTCCCTTTAAGTTTTAATGCCATTTTTTTTTTTTTTTTTTTTATGCTACAAAGAAAAAAAATTAATGATAAGAACTAAATTACCGCTTTTCTCTGTATGATGCAAATGGGTTAAACATTCTGTCCATATGCAGGTTATTTTTTTTACTTTAATTGGCAAGCTACAAATTAATGAAATTTTGCTGTCAATGAATAATTTCTTTTATTACAATACCACCTTTTATATAAAAGTATGTATATCATTGCCAATATTTTCTTTCACCTGTTTTTCATAGCATTAAGAATGTACTGTGCAATATATAAGGGAAAAAAAGTGGAACAAAATCATTCTGATTTTAGATACTATCAAAATAATAATAAAATTGCAGAAATGCTGGTCTTCTTGTATTTTTGAAAATTAGATTTAATTTTTTTTATTTCCAAAATTCTGGAAAACATTTTACATGACTATTAAATTAGTATCATTAAAAAGTCAATTTTTGGTATGAAATGGGACAGTAATATTTTCGAAATTTATCACTGAAATGTACCAAATTTATTAGCTGTTAGTCAAACGATCTGGCGTATTGAGCACCATACAAACACATTCATCTTTTTTTTTATTTGTAGAAATAATGCTAAATTACTTATACATTATAGTATTTATATTATTTTCCTCTCAGGTTTAGCATTTAGTGCACGAGGCGGGTATGGAATTCCTGAAAGGTAAGAATGTTTTTGTGTATATACTGAGTTGCAATCGTGCGTGTTCTTGTTTCTCATCTTTTCTTCCCTTGAAACTAAGAAGCATTCATTTTTATTTTTTTCTTTGAACGAGTTTTTTATTTTTTTTAAGATAATGTAAATACATAATGGTCTCTTTATGTTCGGGTTTGTCTTTCAAAATGACTCAACTTTTAAATTTTTTCAATTTCAACTGGTTTTTATAAATTGTAATAGGTTTAATCTTAAATCAGATGATTCGAACTTTGATGTTACTACATTTCGTTTGTATAACTGCCTGTATTGCAAATTGTTGAAACATTGATATGGGATTTTTTCCTGTCCTTTTTAAAAGTGCTGATTAAATTAATATATTCCAGCTTGAAAAACGTATATAAAGAACTTTCTATGGATATAGAAGGATTCATACCCCCACCTCATGCCTGTCTTGAAGGATGGGCTTCTCAAGGTTGGTATTATTCACTACTGGTAACAATTTATAAATATGCTTAAGTTTATATATATATAATCCTTTCATCTTTTAGGGGTATTATTACTGAATATTTGCCTCACTGTTCGAACGCATTGGCCGAAGTCTCATCAACACAAAGGTTGGGAGAACTTCACAGATGCTGTGATTCAATGGATAAATAGTAATTTATCTCATGTAGTTTTCTTGCTGTGGGGTAAAAATGCTCAAGAAAAATCTGAGTTGATTAATAAGGTTATACTTGGTTACTTATTAATTCTAAATATACGCACTATTATATATATCTCTGCTAGTAATTATTTAAGATTTTTATTTTTCTACCCAACAGAGAAAGCATCTTGTCCTTACTGCAGCTCATCCATCAGAATTAACTGCTCATCTAGGATTCTTCAGTTGTCGCCATTTTTCCAAAACGAATATGTATTTGAAGAAATATAATAAGAAACCTATTGATTGGGCCCACTTACCTATCTAAGAAATATTTTCTTGTGATAAGATGTGAATCTTAAAATACTAATTTTATTACTTATTGTAAATTAAGCTATTTCAAATAACTTTTATATAAGTGTCATCTTTTGTAACTTCATTTTCATTAAAGATACTTTTAGTTCATCTTAAACAATTGTTTTCTTTTAGAGTCAATCAATAATTTTGTTCTTGACTGGTTTGTGTATGAATTTCTTTCCCTCCATTCAACAAGAAAGTTACTGAACCCTTTTAAAAAAATAAAATGATACAGCAGAATTAAAATATAGTATTTAAAATTGAGTTTTATTTTAGAAAGAAAGAATACAAAAGCCTTTAATGAAAGTGAAATAAATATTTATTTCAATGAAATTTTAAATTAGAATTTATTTAAGGGTTTCAATCCCAATTGATACTTTGTAATATGGAACTTCAGTCATTAAAATAACTTTATTTAAATCCTTCTTGGTCTTACTTCCAATTATCAATAACAATCTTTTGTTTTAATTTGACAATTTTGTGAAATACTCCCTTGCAGGAGGGTATCAACTTATGCAGTTTTTCTTAAAAATTGTACTAAAATTTCCTTTATCCTGTATTTGGTGTCATTTAACCTCATTTGCATTAACTATCACAAGATAAAATTTAGTTTAGTACTTTTTTCCCTTCGAAATGAAACCACTCTGATACACTAACAGAAACACGTTTAGCATGGCAATCCACATAGACTGGCGCCACTCCTGACATCAGAACTAATAGGAAATCAATCAATCTGACGTAGAGGAAATAGGTGTCATTTCATTGACATGAAAACCATATAAAATACAAACTTTTTTTCCACGAATATTATCAAATTAAAGAAAATATAATTTCTTACTATCCATTTTTAATATTCTTGGACAAACAATGCACTTCTGAACTAGCATTTTTATCAATTTGTGTTCCTTTCTCACTTAATTTTTTATTAAATAAAATTTCTTAATAGTAAATTTAGAATATAAATTGATACATTAAAATTAATGTAATCACGTTTTTGTAATACTGCAATGATTTAAGACTTAGACGTGTAATTTAACGTGTTTAATGATATTTATTCTTTTTCAAAATAAAAATATTTTAGATCACTTTTTTAAATTCCACAGGATATTAAGTGTTAATTGAAGAAGCTAATTGCATATTAATTCTCAAATCATTTTTTAACTCCAACAGTAATTTTTTTAATAAATTTGATTACTCTTATTTAAACTAAAAAAAGGTTTTAAAAATCATTTGTGAAATTCACTACTTTCTCCAAACTTGAAATCAAATTACATCTTTTTAACTGAATGTAGCATGTTATATTCAAAATAATACCAACGCTTAATTGATATAATCAAAATAATGTCAAATATAATAATTAGCAAAACAATGAAAATAAGTAACATTTCTAACGTGTAATGAAAATTCTATAAAGCAAAATCGTAAAATTTTTGCGTTTAATTAAAGAATTTTTTAAAAACATAAATTATAAAACTTTTCATATAAAGTTCCGATGAAGAGGTTCAATGTTCTTAGCTTTTAGCATATGCAAATGTAAGGCAGTTGCAATTGGATAATTCAATATCTAAAAAAAAATTAAATAAGATCAAATTATGCAACGTCAGTTTCTTTTTTATATAAACATCACTATTCCCATGCTTCACTATTAGGAATGAACAAGTCAATTAAATTATTATTCCATGAATGTGAAAAGTGATCTATGATCTAATTTATTTTTAAACAATTTTATTTAACCTATTTTCATATTTGAAAGACAAATTTGAAATAAATTTTCACTTAAGAATTTTTAAATTTTAAACACTTAGGAATTCGTAATGACGATACGCTATTTTAATATTGACGGAGCTTAGTTAAAATTGAATATTTTCTATTCTTACGTGTCAAATCAATTGGCAAATTATTCTTAAAAATTAATTTCCTAAGTCTATAATATTTACAATAAAGAATTATAAATAAAAAAAACGAATGCACTTAAAAAATTTATAAAAACAAAATGCCATTTTACTGAAGATAAGTTTTAACATTTTTAAAATTATATATAATATAGTTTTTTTTTACTTTCGATTCAGAATACATAAAATATCAATGCCAGAAATATACATCCACATGATGAAAATTTTAAAAAGATGTATTATATAAATAATAATAATAAAGAAAAAATTAAAATGCCATAACTATTCCATACCAAAAACGAAAATCATACATTCTTGATACAAAAACGAAACACATATTCTAAAATTAATTTACTAAAGTTTACCTAAATAATACTCATCCATAATCTTCACAAATAAAACATTTTAGTTTCCTTTTTTCTTAAGGCTTTTTTCGTATGCCTGCCATTCGCATCCATTTTGTTGGTTCTGAAAAACAAGCAAAACGGTATTCGGAGAAAAAAATGGAATAAAATAGCAAATATAGAGTAAATAATATTAAAATGCCAATCAGTATGCAAAATGCATAATATTATGCTGACCACGTCGCATCCCAACTTCATAGAACGAGGCTTAACACGAACAATATGGCGGCACAATGATTTCTGGTTGTAGTTCTAAAAGCTGCCACTGGAAGCACTACGATCGTTTATCAAATTTCTAAGTGAAACCTCTGATTATCTTTTTCTGTCGTTTGTATTGCAGTTGGCAGAATAGCCAGCATGGCGACAAATAAATCAGATGTCGCTTTTTCCCAACAGTGGTTAGTGTGTCGACTAAATCAGGATGACAGATAAAAACTTGTAGGATTGTTACTTTTGTTGGAATAATCCCATTTACCCTTCGTATCTGCTGCTGATTGTTCTTATGAGTGTCGCCACGTTGCATGGCAGTGCGCACCTCATTATGCAGATGCTCAATGTGTCCGATGAAGATCTTGTATTTTTATGATTGGGTTTTCTCTATGACCGTATCCACAAATAAAAAGGACCTAAACTTACCCGTAATGTTTCTTATCAATTGACTCTGCACTAAGGTTTATACAAAAACCGACTTTTTGAAAAACCGGTTTTCGAATTTTTGTCAAAAAAAATTGAATAGGGAAAAATAAAATATTTTTCCCTATCTTATTTTTTTATTTTATTTTAATTTATATAAAATAACAAAAAACAAAATCAATATCAAAGTCAAAATATAAAAAACAAAATTTAAGATTACATATACATATTACTTACACAAAATCACGAAAACTCAAACAAAAATTTCAAATAATATTTATATTATTTTGACTAATTTAAATTTCTCCTAAGAAAATAGGATTTTAAAAAACATAAAATGTTCACTGAACGGTGGCTAAGTCTCGTTCTTATTTTGGACACAATATTGCCTGAAATTGAAAATACTCGTTCCCTAGTTACTGAGTTTGGCATCAACTTACAAATCTAAGTTTTTTGTTCTTTTATTCGTTAGTTCAAATAATGAAAATTCAGCTTTCAGTGTCTTTGGATTCGTAAGTTTTTCTTCAGGGTGTTCAAGAAACTAAACAATTATATTATTTCCGACAATTATTTTATGAACTGATTTCAAATGATTATGTAGATTGCTCGTAGTCGATCCTTTGCAGCTCAACATTTTATTACAATGATTTTAGATTGCCTTGTCTATCCCGAACTTTTTGAAACTATCCCAAACTTCCAACTTACACATTTTTATCTAAAAATGAAATTATAGTTATTGAATAAATATTTTTGACGTTTATTTTACAATTTTATTATTTTAACTATTAATATTAATGCAATTTAAAATAATCTAATCTACACAATTTCTAGGAATTTTGAAAAAAAAAAAAAAAAAAAAAAAAAAAAACATTTCTTCATCTAATTCCGATGCTTGCTAAAGGCATAATTTATGTTAAAACGTTGCGAAAGAAAATATGGAATATTTTAACATTCTGTGTTTTATTTAAAATTCCATTAAACAGAAGCCAGAACTACTTATTTTACACTAATTTTTGATAGAAGAAATTTATATGATAAAATGTAAATTTTAAAATGTAAAATCGAAAATATAAACAAAAATTAAACATACTTAATACTTATGTTATTTTTACCAAATATAACAACTTTATATTTTTGTTTCCAGTTTTCACCTTCACAATATTAAGCAAACTTGTCATGACTCGAGACGGATCGGATTCTGAGACCACATTTCGACAATTCCATTTCATTAAGGGGTGAGACGCAGAACGATGAGCACATTTGACCTTGGATTTCTCGCATTAGATACTTTTTTAGTTCTATTTTTTTTTTTTTTTTTCACGTGTATGTGAGAGTTATGTCATTTCTGACAGCATTTTATTTTAACTGAATATTTCCTGTTGATATGGCTAGTTCAAGTGGTGTAAAAAAGCTTTCAGGAGTGGCACGAAGAAAATTTTATATGATATCATTAAATACTGTGATCAAAAAGCAGAAAACGGGGAATTATTTATTCCTTTCACAAGTTCTTCGAAACGAGCCAGTCAAATTTCTGACGTTTCTATTAGCACCGATTTCATACCGATAGACAAAACATCCGACGAGAAGCAAGAGATGAACTTTATCAAACTTTTGTTTCACCTAGAAAAAAAAAAGGTGAAAAGGGATGTTCATGAAAAAAACATAAATTGACGAATTCGAGACGCAACTGTGCAGTGCACAAGCACTGGCCAACGCAACTTGCAACGTTGAAAAAATGTGTTTGCTGCCCGTTGCATAGAATGAATAGCAAATCTAATAAGCTCAAAATTAATTTTTACATAATAATATGAATTCTTAAAACCGGTTTTCTTAATTTAAAAACCGGTTTTCGAATGTGACAAATTTGCTTTAAAAAACCGGGTTTGAAAACCGTCAAACCCTACTCTGCACATAATGTTTCTCTATTAATAACTAACAACTTCCATCGCCTCTTTGATCCCTTTCGGTGGAATTGTTAGGAAAGTCAACCAACTGACTCTCCGACCCACCACGAAGACACACGGATTTAGACCATAAGGCTGAATGACCGGACCGCCGCGACAGCAACACTGGTGGAAATTGTGGTTGAGTCCTAAGGGCCATCACTGGCCACGGTACGACCCTTCCCGAAGGAAGTACGTCCCGTCATCGATGGGAGGAGTCAGATCCCCCACCTATTTGTGTACCCTCCAGGGTGGCGAGATCCAACCACCATGCCGGAAGCATCTCATCTTCATTTCGAGGTGCCTCCCCGGGGTTTGGAATTGTTAGAAAAAAGGAGAGTAACAGAATTGTATAAGGCTGGAGTGTTATGATAATAAAACGAGTGCATGAGTACCTTGCGACTGGTTTTCCTTAATTCAAATTTTACTGTGCGCTTAAGAGAACAAACGACATTTTATTTATCGTTACTTTTCGCTGTATTAAATTTTCTAATTTATTAAATGTTACTTCTTTATGACAAGTATACCTCATGTTAATGGCTAAAGTCAATTCTGTAAAAACGTAAATAGCTACTGTCAGAACTCTCTTGCAATATAAACGAGTGGTTGTATTGAGACAGTTTGTGTTTATCAAAGGACATGAAATAAATATTAGCAAATTGTGTTAATGGAAGTTAGATTTACTTTATATTATATATAATTTACATGCCGATACTTAAAACTGAGCAAAAAAGGCTTATTTTTGGGGTCATTCAAATTCTCATTGGGTCAAAAAATGTTTTTGAAAATAAGGCTCCAGATAAATATGTAACAGGATTTCTTATATATATATATATATATATATATATATATATATATATATATATATCCATGACATAATAATAATTCCATAAATTATTGACATTTTCTGTTTGAAACTTTTTGTTGAAAAATTCTCTTAATCAACTTTTATATAAAATACCAAGATATAAAACATTGATTATTTTCTAAAAAAGAAATACACTGATATATTTTTTTCTAGTTTTGAAATTTTTCGTCGAAATCCTTTTAACTCTTTCACCCATATTTTTGCATGTTTCTCATTAAAAAAATTTTTTTTCTACGAAAACCCATGTAAAAATAAGATTTATTATCCCAATAGTGATTGAAGTCTGATCTCCAGGACATATATGCTCATTAGGACCGAAAGGTTAAAAAGGTAACTAGTGTGTCAAGTGGGCGTGAACTGAATAATTCACGTTTCTGTTTGAAGAGTTTTAATTCTCCGGTTCTTGCTGATATTTACAATAATGATAAAAAAAAAAATTGCATTGTGTAATGCTCAACCCTTTAATGGCTGACGTTTTTATTTTAAAAAATAATTTGTATACTGGTTGCAAATGGTATCTGTTAAATTGGAAAAATATTTTTAAAAAAATATGCGATCCAAAGATTTTTAATTTGATTAAAAAAACCTCACATCCGTAAAAAGGAACGAACTTAAAATGCTAAAAAATCTATAAAAATTTAAAAATACATAAAACTGTAAAAATGTATGAACTAAAGAATCGTTCATAGTAGTACATATATCAAACATAGATTAAATTTTTATATAATTTTAAAAACTTTTTTCTTCTTGACATCGCAAACAGCGTAATTCTCGAAGAACAGTCTAAGATAGAAAGTTTTAGAACACACTTTATATCTTTTATGGTTTGCCATCTATTAATAACGAATTAAAGCAAATGCATAGGATTATATTAGTACAGTTTTGAAGTTGAAATGTTTATCTAACTGAAATTGAGGCTCTAATCGTCCCTACAAGTGAACGCAAGGCGTTAATGGATTAAAATAGTTTCGAATGCTCCATGCATACCATATCACTTTTTCGTTTTGGATGGAGATGACAACAAAAAGTATGTCCGTCACTTGAATATAAATTAAAATTTATAACAGTGAATATTTTTCTTATTTCGGGAGTTATTTGGTATAAAATTTAAATAAAAATGTGAAAGCTTGTTTCTAATGTCAGTGCGATACATTTCATTTGAGATTATAGTATTGATTCTTCATTTTCACAGTTCTCATTCCCGGACATATAAACTGTAAACATTTTTTTATTATTTAAACTAGCTGTTAAATACTTAATCACCTAGAATAAAATATTAAATTCATTATTGTGGATTATTTTGAAGCTGGCGTATAGAAATTTTGCTTGCCCGCCCCATCGTGTTATTTGTCCCTCTATTGGAAAATTTCTGTCTCCGCCTATCACTTCCCTCGATATACTTACTCTATATTCGATTTCAAAAATTCAGTTCCAACTCCTGTTTTGAAAAGTTAACATTTGGCTAGGACATCTGTTTTATTTTATCATATGCTTTCATAAAAGCAGTTCTTCCAATTTTTTCAAAACTTCTAAATTAGCCATATCTATAACTTAACAAGCATTTACAGTCCCTCCGAAGGTACAGAAAAAAGTTTCGTTACTTCCGTTTAAAATAATTATCTATACAAATAGCATATTGATTTGTCTGCAAAACGTGAATTTATATGGTGGCTATAAAAATGATTATTAAAAAGTTAGGAATTTAAAATACTGCTGACATCCAAAAATACACAGTTTTCTTTGTTGCAATTTGGTTGAATCTTAGGGCCGGGGCACTTCTATTCAGATTGAGTGTAATAAACTCATCAAGGACACAAACATTTTGGACTAGTACCAGTGGTGAAGTAGAGAAAGGTAAAAGATTGATGTAGCTAGTTGTAGTGATGGTTTAAGAGGTGCAGGAAAGTTTAAATTGAAGCAAAACAGCTGAGAAAAATATTTTAAAAAATTCACATGGAAGGTTCTATTTAGTAGTAACGTATGGATAGGAATATTTTCCGGATTTGTCGGTAAATTGGATTCGATCTTTGATGGTTGGGTTTTTAATGCTGCTTAGTTGGCTGAAAAATTTCCTAGAAAACTCTTTAAGGTGATCTTCAGTTTTTGGTATTTTTACATCCTTATGGAGAACATTGAATCGTATGAACCATGGTACTTTTATGATGATTCTATTCATTTGTTTTGCTTAATTTGTACTTTCTCAGCAGCAAGAAGAAGCGCAGATGAGGATGGGATTAATTTGGAGAGAGAAACTTTGTTATTTAGAGGAAATGGTGAATTTCGTCAAATTCATAATTAGATGCACATTTACCCAGAATTCATAGGTATTGAATTTGATGTGATTCTCGAAAATAAACTTTATCTCCAGAATCACGCCAAGATATTGATCTTCTTTATCCTAAGAGAGGTTATCTTCAAAGAAAGCAAGAGTTTGTAATTTTTTTCTGATATATTCTTTGTGGAGAATTATTGCATGCATTTTGGCAGGTATTAATGACGATACACAAAAGAGTACACCATTTTTCGATTTCTATGAGTCCCTGTTGAAGAATTTTTGAAGGGTATTTTGTTGTACTTCCTTGAACCAGAATGACTTATCATCAGCAAAAAAGCAATTAAAGATATTGTTCATTTTACGGATGTCCGTAATGTATAGCGTATAAAGTAATGGGCTGAGTATACTTTCTTGACTTATTCCGGCATTGATGGGACCATCTCCATAGGCAGTGTGGTTTATTTTGATTTTAAATGTTAATTTTTTCAGGAAAAGAATGAGAATTTCATTAAGGTAACGTGGTAATTTTTTGGGAATAAGCTTGTAGATCGAAAAATGGTTAAAAGTTTTGCGAACATCAAGAAAAATATCGCCTGTGTAAAAGTTGTAGTTAAAGCTGCGAGTAATACACTTAATTGCCATATTAGTCATATTGTTCATCTGTTATAATTTGTTGCCCATTGTATTGACTCTATAATCTATTAAAGAAAACTTTTTCGAGAGTGCCAGGAAGTTTAGGGTTTTGCCCAGGTTTTAGAAACATGAAAACCTGTGCCATTTTCCATAAATAAGGGAAATAAGGCTGTTTCAGGCATTTATTAAATATTTTGACATTATAAGTGATCTAATTTATGAGTAACATTTTGAGTTCTTTATTCGGAATGAAATATGTTCCATTTGCTATTTCTGCGTTGATCTCCTTGTGGATGGTGAAGATTTCCTTAGTTAAGTTTCATTAGAGTTTAATAGTGCTATTCGTTTTTGAGTTTTTAATGAATTTGTCGACAACATAATTTATTTTTGAAACATGATTGTTATCATTAAAATCCAGATTAGGCTGAAAGAGTTTTTAACGAAGAATTTGATGCCCAGAGATGTATATTTCAGGCCGCTTGTATCAAGAATTGGAGGGAACTGAATGAAATCTCTACGAAATTTTCTGGTAGTATTGTAGATAAGTTTTCTTTAATGAGATAAGGAGCCGATTTTTCTAGGAGTCTTAGTCGAATTTCATGCTATCTCTTTCATTTCGTTAGATAGCCATGTCTTCTTTTGAATCTGGGATCGTAAGTAATTCGCGAGCTTTTTCTGAGCTTGATTTTACGAGTGATGCTTGGAGGAAATTTCCTATGGGACACATTGATGAGTTTAGATTTTGAAGATTGGTTTATCGCCAAGAGGATGGAGCTGGTAAGTTGGTTTATTGATTCATCAATATCTTTATTAGTATTAATAATGGGGACTTCCTGGAATGAGTGTCTTAATCTGTTCTTTATATTTGGACCAGTTAATAGTTTTTGTAATGGCTGAGATGTTTGTATTGATATCGATTTCGAATAAAGTAGGTTTGTGGTCAGTATTTAATTTATTTAAAGAGCTGACATCGAAAGATGAAATTTTTTTTTTAAATACCAAAATACAAGGTTCTGTGACTACTTATGTGTTGTGGGGTAGGGTTTGTTCAAAAGGTACCAGTAGCATTAAACTCTTACTGCAGATGCAGTCGAGGATGGTATCTCCGTTTTGTTTCCTTCTACCGTTGCTAAAGGCATCTATATTCAGCTTTGAAGTCACCGACAGAGTTGCATCTGTTGTTTGAGTTGAAGATTCTAAGTCATTGGTTGAAACATCTTCAAATGCTCGAGATAGTAATTTGATTACTGTTTTGAAGGTTGATAGCAATGTTAGTAGTTTCAAAAGCTGAAGAAAATATGGGCTTCGGATGATGATTATTTGAATTTCTAATGAATAGTGCAGTGCCACTTCCCCGATATGTAGATTTTCGATTCTGTAGATAGATTAGTTAGGTATTTTCAGCTTATCGATTGGGTTAAGATGGGTTTCCTGAGTGGCGAAGATGTCAGATTTCCATTTATTATCAAAGCATTTAAAGTGTGCTGACATTTAGTCTTGATATTTTTAGCTAAAATAATTAAAGTATTATGACATTACTTTTGGAATTTATTTGTATTTTGACTTTGTTGGAAATATGCCGCCTCGTTGAAAAATAAGAACATCATCGAAGTCATCAACATTTACATTTGGTTAAAGAAAGCTTCTTGGATTCCTGACATTTTATTTGAAAGTTGGATTGTGTGAGAGAGAAACTGGATGACAGTTTTAAATGTTTAATTTGGAGTTGGGATTTTTTTTCCGCTTTTGAGAGGAAAATCAGACCATGCATTTTGGAAAGCAGCAGGGAAGAATTTTCTATTTAGAGGATTTTTCGGGCCCGCATTAAAGTTGATTGTTTTATTTCCATTACGGAGGAGGCAGATGGCTGCGGGGTCTTTTGGTTTGGGGTAATATCGAGATTAGTGGTTACCCGTGCATTATAGGTATCTTGGTTTTTCTTGTGCATCGACTGCTTTTGTGAAAGAAGTCCTGAAATTTGTAGCATTGCAATAGGTTTTGCTTTCTTCTTATGGATTCAAAGACATTCTCATATAGTCAATAGGAAGAAGATTTTGATTTTGGTGTGCATGGTAAGATAACAACTACAAAAAAAGCAAGATTGATTTGGCTTTCTATGGTTTAATCCATGGCATAGTTTGGTGGCACAGTTTAACTAAAACAGATCTCTTGAGCCAATAATATCCAACAAATCAATGACATTATTCTGGGACAAAGACTTTACCTCTTAGTCCTTGCATAATGAGATTTATGCTATAGCTGGCTGGTAGACTTCTGATTAAGATTTTAATCTTCTCATCTTTGAGCGGATACATTTGTGACTGAAGTAGGGTTGACGAATATTTTGCCAATATAGGTAATCAATATCAAAAAGTCACAACTACCAGTGATCAATACTTTTCAAAGAGAGATATGATTTAAATTCTTCATATGATTTTATTGGTGATATTTCGATTACAGGTCCAGAATCAGGATAGAAAGTAACTATCTGATAGATACCATCTGTCCAATGAAAGCTAAAAAACAAGAGTCATGCGTAGGGAAAGCCTCGTTTCGACGGTCCGTTGCCTTTATGTCTATGGTCGTAAATCTGCCATCTTATCCATTGCAGGACCGCTCTCGCCTGTGGATTTCGATCGGGAACTTCTCGCAAATTGTCGGTAAAATGAACAGACATCAAAACCACAAATGAGGAGAAAAAAACCGAAATGCGAGGGAAGCAAGGCACGCACGTTTCAGGAAAAACCTCCCTCCCCCTCCCCAGTTGCAGCACTTACTGATCACATGCAGAGAGTTTCCCATTTCACAAATAGTTAGCTGGAAGCAATAAGCTGCTCACCTCACTGTGCAAGTGCATAAACCACATTTCTTTCGCACTTAAGGTTCACAGAAAAATATATATTTTCTTAAAAAGGTTTTTGCAGACACTCAATACAAACAAATTTAAGTCCTTTTAAAAATAAAAGTAATATTTTAAATAACTTGTCTCTGATAAATTTCCTTTCACAGATTTTTAAAAACAGCTTGAGTGATGCATAGAAATTCATCCAAATGTAGATAATTTTTTAAATGTATAACAGAAAATCTAAATGTTGGCATAATGTATACATCAATGATTTTTATGCATCATCAGTAATATTGTTGGCAGTGTGGTAAAGAAAACAGTTTCGTTTGTTTTATTGTAATATTAATCTCACTTTCAGTGTAACGTGCATTTCTCCTTAGCGGAAAAAATTATAATGTTCGAATTAAAAAAAATTTTATCTCATTCTTTTTCTTTTTCACAATGAAATATTTTTTAAAAAAAAATATTTTTAATTGTAATGCAAGTAATTAGATTGTTACTTTAACATAAATTTCTTATGGTTCCTCCCCCCCCCACACACACCTTTTTTTTTTCTGAAAACTGCTTAAGAGCTACATAAAAGGGAAATGAAATCATTTTTTTATCGAAAATATTTGCTATAAAGCTATTTCAAGAAAATGTCGTTAATACTTACAATCGGTAATGGAATTTTTGAAAATAAAGAAAGATGAATCGATGAAAAAGTGTTCTAACTCACCATTTGACCATTAGTCATTTATATTTCAGTGTGTAATGTCTATATATTATTTTTATCGGAACTGTATTTTATTTTTTCAGAGAAAGTTTCAATAAGAGTTACGCAAGTACAGTATATAAAAAAATCATAAAATTTCATTAATTACAAAATATTTATTAGCAGAACAAAAGTATCTTCAAATTACCATTTTTAAATGTTGAAATAAATGTTATATTTTTTAAAAAAATTCTACGCCATAGTTCATATAAACTTTTTAACAAATTGGTATTGTGCATATGTAGGCCACAGCTAAATACGATGTTTGTGACTCTTAAAACTTAAAAAGTTTTTAGGAGTTAAAAAACTTTACACTAAAGATAATATATTATTTCGCTAATATAAATAATAACTACATATAATAACATTAAAAATTTCATGTTTAAAAATAAATCAATAATTTCAAAATACTGTTCAACAAAATCATGAAAGGTTTTAAAGATCCATAATTTGTAAAAGTCTCATCCAACCTTTGTGTATATTGCCTTTTAACTAAGTAATTCAATAGAAATCTCAATGAATCACAGGGATGAAGGGATTACGCAATGCAGTGCGTAAATATATTACATCATCCATCTTTAAAAATTAGAATTAAAATAGACTTTATAAACATAAAAATTATATTTCTTAAAATATAATTTAAAGAGTACTAAAGTCTACAGTATGGGTACTGAATCGGTTATGCTTAGCTTATTCTATTCATCTACAGCTTCTTTCTAGTTGTATAGAAGAAACAAATTGATTTTACGATGATCAATGAAATCCGTTTACAAAAATATACTTTATATGAAATTTTTTTTTTTCGATAACATTTTTTAACTTATTTTCAAAATATGTGGAATAAAAAAAGAATATATTACTTTTATGGTACATTAAGTGGAAAATAAATAACATCGAAAAGAAAATATTGATTTTAAAAAAATTATTGGTATTGCATGTAATCTCATGATACACACCAGATACGTTTTGTTATCAAAAACTGCAGAAATGAAGTAGAATTTTTAAAAACTCTAGATGTAAATTCAAGTGAAATGATTAAAATTTGAAAGAAATTAATTTCAAGATTCATCACCATTGATATTTTTCCTCGTATATTGAAAAATAAAATGCATTGTATTTATGGTGATTAAAAATTAATATAAAATCGATATTTCTCAGATTAATGTAGCAATTAATAATGTATAATTAATCAGCAAGTCATCGGAGGAACCAACCGAATTCCATTTAAATACGATGTTAATGTAAAATATAAGTCTGCAATAGGCAGTTATATTGTAATTGGAAAAGAGATAAAATGAGTCGTGGATTTGCATCAACCCCAAAGAAACCATAATGTCCGAATATTAAGAAGTCTGGCCATGACCCTCGAAAGATAAGGCTTACTGGCTGTTGGAATGAATCATCACTGTTAGGCTGACGCTCGGTGAAGGGCGTGACCCATGAGAGATATCTCTCGAGGATTATGGTCTAATCCGACATACGCGAAAGGAGGGGTGGCCCCTGCAGGAGGACAGGAAATGTCAGAAACAGACTTTCAGCCTCAGGGAAATCATTCCCCCTTCCCTTTAATCGAGGCTATAAAGGAAAAGGGAGAAATCTATAAATGGGTTGAAAAGTGAACGGACCGGTTATTCTTCGAATTACAGTATCTTTATAATCATTCAAAACCGCATATTACTGAAATCGGGGTTGTTTACAGGAAAGTGTTTGAAATGTGAACTCGTTTTTAATAGAATTGATGACTTAACTTCTCGATTTTCAGTGATTTGGTATAAAGATAATTTTTAAATGCCTGTGAAATGATCTTCCATTGGCGTTTTTTGTAGGCGCCTTCTATTAACAGAATATAGAACTAAAGTGAAATGTTTAAAGAAAGGACATTTTTTTTATTTCAATATTTTTTTAGAAAATATTTGAATAAATAAATGGTTTTAAATAGAATTAAAATTAAAAATTAGGCTTAAATTGATAAATTAAGTCAATCATAAATTACTTAAATTAATTAATTAAGTATCAATTACGATTAATAAATTTTATTATGAATAATAATTAATAATTTTTAATTAAAATTGTGATTAAAAAGCAGTTATTTGGAATAAATATTGAAAAATATCAATAACAAAAATGTTTGTTATTCAAAAATGTGTGGATTATGCATTTCTATAATCAATCACATGTACGATGACGGTACTCATATATGTGGCGAGACACTTTCCCGAGATTGAAAGTTATCTCTTCAGAATCAGCCAATAAGAAGATGAAGCTCACTTACGTGATAATATTCTATAGCCCCAGGCTTTCTTCCCTTTTTCATTCCAATCAAAATACTGATTACCAGATTAAGCACCTAGCTTACTTAATAAAATATTTTGAAATTTTAGATTTTGCACATTAACTGTATCTGTAACTGTAACAATTTGGCGTCCAGGAGGCAGTATCGAAGTGCCTACATCAAAAGCTCGGAATTAGAGCATCCTAATGCTGATTGGATGCTCATATGACGTCAGTAGAAACTCGGCAACCATAAAATGTGCGCAAGCTATCCGTGTTGGCTTAAAGAAAGGGTAGCTTTTGTCCGTTTCTCTTGAATATATCTAATGTAAAATGGATTTCACGCGCAATTTATATGGCGCACAATTCTACGAAAAACAATATTTAAGTACCCATTTGTCCAGCGTCCACAAGCAATCTGTGGAAGAACGATCTAAAAACTTTTCGTGTATATATTGCGAGAAAAAATTTTTCTTTAAAAAAACAAGTTGTCAAAACACCTAGTTACTAGTCATAACATTCATAATGACAGTAATTTGCCAGTTCAGGGCAAAAAACAGAATTGCATTGAAAGATATTTCCCATTTAAGACTACATTTGTGGTACCCAACTTTAAGGTAACCGTGTCAAAAAAAAAAAAAAAAAAAACTTTTGTTTTAAAAGAAGAACTTTGTACAAATAAAAGAAATTTAGACCACTTATATTTTTAAAGTTGCATGCATTTTGAAGAGAATAAATTTAATTGCTAATTTTTTAATGTATAAAAATAAATTGTTTATTATGTAAATAAAGTACATGCATAATATTATCTTTATTTTTTAAATTTGATCTTTTATCTTTATCTTTTTAATTATTATCTTTATTTTTTTAATTTGATTTTGATTTTTAGTTTTATTTTTTCACAATTTAGTTTTTAAGTAAAAAAAAAATGTTTCCATTGACTTATTTCCATTTTTAAAAATAAACATTAAATATTTTTCTTAAGCTATAATAATTAAGTGCCTTAAACTACTTCATTGCAAATTTATGAAATTAGCAGAGTCAAAATTCTATAGTTAAGAATTGATCTTTTTAAATTTCTTGTATACAAAGAGAAAATGTTGAAAACTTTAAAAAAATTCAAATTTAATGGGGTCAATTCACGGTCACGTGTCAGGTACCAAACAAACCGCTTCTGTTCAATTTTTAACCATTCTGCGCATGTCGTGATGTCTGCCGATAACGTTGACGAAACCATTGTTTAGTAAATATTAAGCTAGCCAACCAATTATTAAAAACTTCTGATTTTTTAAAGATATTATTTTAAATTATTTTCTCCAAATTTTCTTAGTTATATAATTTTATTTCTTATATTAAAAGTTTAATTAGTATTTTCAATGGAATTATTAATTTTGCATAATTAATTAACATCGCTTTTTAATTCGTTTGGTGCCGCTTTATTCTTTCCTTTCCCATATCCTCCCCCCCCCCCTTTTATCCGAAGGATGCATTTTGACAAATGACTACGGCAGTGTTTTGGAAAAATTGCATATGTTCTTTTTTACATATTATTTAAATATTATTGAATGTTGAATATTATGAATATAGTTCCCCCAGTTAGTTCTTTTTAAAAATAATTATTACTCTTAGATAAGCTAATATTTTAAAGCTTACTAATAAAATTATTATATTTTTTTTCTTATGTAATTACTTTTATAAATATTGAGACTTTGATGTTTTCAATTTGCTCAGAGGAAAGAACATGAAACTCAAATTAGTATATATTGAATAAATTATGTTTACAGTTTCAAATTATGAAATATAAAAGGTATGGATATCTTTTCTTAAATCTATGCAACTTGTGAATAAATAATTTCATTTTAATTTGTAGAAATCATTAAAGGAAAACAAACAAAATCATGCTTTCATAATTTTTATTTACACATTACAAATATATATAGAGAGAGAGCGAGTGAGAGATAAAATATATGTGATAGTTATTTGATAAAATATGATTAAATGTATGATTCAATGTACTCACTAATTCAAAAAACTAAAAAAAAACTATTTACTATTTATCAAAATTTATTTTTCTAGACACTTAGAAATAATATAAACACAGTATGACAAGAATGTCAATGTAAATGATGAAATCATTTTTATTCAACAGAAACATCCTAGATACTAAAGAACAGTTTTTTTTTATCACTAATAAAAGCATAATGTTGAACAATATACTTTTAAAGCAGAACATTTATGACATTTTTTTTAAATGCTAAAGTTACATTGGTAAAAATTACATTGAATGAATATCATAAAATAAAACAAAAACATACAATACAGTAAATTGAATAATATATATATATATATATATATATATATATATATATATATATATATATATATATATATATATATATATATATATATATATATATATGAGCCGTTTATTTTGAAAATGGGGCAAGTCCATTTTTTGTTATTGCGAGATATTTAAAGGTTTGCGTTTCAATAAATTTAAAAATATTGGTAAGTATTAATAGATAATTTTTTTGTATTTTGTGGAACCAGATACTGTAAGTTTATAATCCACTAGTGTTTACAGTGCTGACTAAAAAAATAAGAGTACCATTATAACTAAATTGACTTGCCTCACTTTCAAAATTGAGCCGTTTATTTTGAAAATGGGGCAAGTCCATTTTTTGTTATTGCGAGATATTTAAAGGTTTGCGTTTCAATAAATTTAAAAATATTGGTAAGTATTAATAGATAATTTTTTTTGTATTTTGTGGAACCAGATACTGTAAGTTTATAATCCACTAGTGTTTACAGTGCTGACTAAAAAAATAAGAGTACCATTATAACTAAATTGACTTGCCTCACTTTCAAAATTGAGCCGTTTATTTTGAAAATGGGGCAAGTCCATTTTTTGTTATTGCGAGATATTTAAAGGTTTGCATTTCAATAAATTTAAGAATATTGGTAAGTATTAACAGATATATTTTTTGTATTTTGTGGTACCAGATAATGTAGATTTATATTAAAATAGTGTTTACAGTACTGACTAAAAAAAATAAGAGTTCCATTATAACTAAATGAACTTGCCTCACTTTCAAAATTAAAGAATTATTGAAATCATTCATTTAATTGGGAAATAATATTTCAGTTGCCTCAGCCTTTTTTTAAAAATAAAAACAAAATACTATACTGTTATTTTTATAAATATTTATTCATTTGATAAAAATGATACAAAACCAAGAATATTCTAGTAGAAAATATAACATAACAACAAACCATTCAGTTTTATTAAGAATTTCAATTAAATTATATATTTCAGTTTATACGTATGTATAATCACTTTGAATTTTATTCAAGATTTAACATTCTTAAAAATTCATGATGAACGGGAGGTATATATGGTAATAAATCTATCATATCCTTGTATTTTTCAGATGTAATAAATATCCTTTTTTTTCTTACATAAAAGATAATTTTATATTTCTGAAATTACTTGGAATTATTTCCCTTTCCCGTTGTGTTGACAAATTGATAATTTTAAATTCAAAATCTCGTTCTATCGAAGTTTTGTTGGACATTTTGTATGGTGCATCCCTTGTAAATCTGATCCAGCATATAGTTAATCAATTCACGGTTTCTCCATCGGTATTTTTCTTTCTTTTTAAAACCGCTTTTTCCAGTGATTGGGTTGAAAATAAATTTCCTTGTTTCATTTCATGTACTAAAAATTTATTATGTTTTTGACAATTTTGTATTACTTTATAGTAATCCTGGGGAATATGCAAGGAACTGGTTTCTGGATTGAACAGTTACTGGATTGTTCCACTCCAAAATCACGATCGTTCGGTAGAAATGAATGTCCTAACAATAAAAAATTTGTAATCAATGATATTTATTTCTTTGTCACTGGACTGAATAATCGGTGATGGAAGTAAACATTATTATTGACACACAAAATTAAGATATACTTTTTATTATTTATAAAATACTGTACAACCACAGATTTTCAGTATCAAAAATGGATAAATAGAAACACCCTAGATTTCAGACATGATGTCAAACGACCACATTTCCTTCCCCATAGAGCAACCGGAGCTAAATTTTGCCGCAATATATTCGGTCAAATATATTACGGCAATCTAAGATGGACTTGCACCACTTTCAAAATAAAGATTTTCAATACTGTTTAGATCTAAAACTTCCATCTCCAAAATACTAGAATCTAAATATTTTTTACTATAAATTTTTTACTCATGAAAAGATTATAACAAGTTTTATCTATAACTGCCATTATCTCCATTTTTTTCAAAAATGGACTTGCCCCACTTTACAGAGAGATATACAGAGAGAGAGAGAGAAGTTAAATCTATACTTATATAAAGCTCAATGTGTGTGTGTATGTGTTGGCGCTCTACAGGCCAGACAGTTTGACCTACAGCTACCAAATTTGGTACATTTATACCTTAGAGGTCGGGAATGTGCACCTGGGGTCCCTTTTTTAAAATTTTTAATTAGAATTTTAATTATTAATTAAAAACTAGCTTTCCCGCCAAAAAATCTTTTTATTTTCCTCAACGTCAAATGAGTAAGGCTTCAGTTTTTTTTTTCCCCAACAGTAATAAGGCTAGGGTTAACATTTTTCGGCCGATTATTTCAAAAGATTCTGTTTATTTTCTTGATGTTTTATGCATTTAAAATTAAACATTGTTAATTAATCGATCTTTCAGATTCATTCTGAAGTACTTTTGAATTAAAATAACACAGAATAAAGGAAATTAAAAATTTCTAATCTGCATAGTGTTACCCCAACTGGCGTAGAAAAATTCACGCATTTGCGTTACCGTAACTGGCGTTGAAAATTCACGCATGCGCATTGTGTTCTGATTGTTGACAGTATCAACGGATGATTCTTGATTTAAATTATTTTTAGGTTAGTTGCATGCTTTTGTAATTAAATTGTATTTATGTTAGTTATATATTTTTTATATATGCTTATAGTTTTAAGTACATCGTTTTTTAAGTAATTTTTTTAAACCTGTTTTCGACCGATTATTTTAAACGATTCATTTTATTTTCTTAGTGTTTGATGCATTTAAAATTAAACATTGTTAATTAATCGATCTGTTCATGATGAATCTTTAGAAAATTTTGTTGACAGATTCTTGAGATATAACACAAATTAAGAAAGATATTCTTTAGTGCCCATAAAGTTTAAACGCTCAGTGACTCTGTTATCAGTAATCATATTATAAAAAAATGCTTTGTTTCAGTAAAAAATATTATTAGATTAATTACAGATTAATTCTTTCCACTTTAATTTAAAGCATAAATTCTACGAGAGCTAACAGAAAATTAGAGAGATACATATTACGTCATGACTGAAGGCCTTTACAATATTATGAGTGAATTATACGACTATCAAAATTTTAAGTTTTAAAATATTTTGATGAAGAATCTATTAAAGTAGGAATTGCGTAAAATATTTAATTATTAAAATTTAAACGAACATTAAGATTGGCGACCAGCTGGTCGCCAAAGGCGGCTAGTAGGATATAAAGAGGAGTTGAAAGAAACACTTTTATGCTTTCACAGAATTTTATAATTCAAAATTGATATGTTAAAGAAATAGAAAAAAAAAAGTGAAACATGCAAGTAGCAATGAAGTTGGGAATAAAAATTATATAATAAATGCTCATATGGAAATTGATTTTCAATGAAAAGACCTTTATTTATTAAAACAGATATCACTGAGGTGCACAGTGTTATAACAGGATATTATGATAACAGTCAATTTCAATTTAAATACAATAAACTATTGACATTTCATTTTTAACAATAGAAAAGTTGTTTGATATAAATTGACTTTAAATCCATCACAAATCTGCAAATGTAATTAGAAAACTAGTAATATTCACTTCCACCTAAGTTTAGCATTATAGCAGTTGTTATTTTTGCTACAGGAGTTTGTTTACTTACATTAATTAAATTTAGATAAGATTTTGTAAAAAAAAAAAAATGCAATGTAATATCCATGTAAACATTTTAAAACCTTCTAAGTATATTCAAAATTATCAGAAATTTCATCAAATGTGAGTAAAGTAAATTAGAAATGCACTCAGGATTTTGCTTGATTGTTTTTGGCGCCAAATCGCTTACCGATTCCTTTTTCTAACAAATTACTGGAACAGCTATATTTAATAAATGGACACACACTGAATGAATTCTTCAAAATGATCGGAGCATATCACGGCCTTCGAAGGCTTGAAAAAATCTATATCAAAGCTATCAACCCATGTCAGGATTGTTGAAAGGAAAATAAGAAAACATTTTATCTTGACAGTCACTCTTGTGTTTCGCACTAAAGCATACATCCATCAGCACACCAGTATTTCCTCTGTTAACACATAATAAGAGGAAAGAAAATGACTCAAAAATTATAACTTCAAATGTAAACAAAAAATCCGCTTCATACTTGGCGGAGAACGTTAATGGCAGACTGATCGACAAAAACGGTGCAGATGAAACTTAAATGCCATACGCAAGAAGTACATGACACGTGACTTTTACGCCACATAAATTGACCCCATTTTGAGGTTTTGGTGAATTTCCATGTTTTACACTTTCCGGTATCTTGAAAACACTTTGGTACGAATTTACCATAAGTTTAAGCTGGTTCATTTCAATTTTTTAATAAGTGGACTGTAATCTTATTTAAAATCAAACGACAATTCGAAAACCAACTTTTTGTTTGATCGAGGTCCAACCGCCCCCGCAACGATTCAATACGAGACTGTTTTAAGAGCTGATCCCATGTCAGCAGGGTTAAGATAAATTTTATCGCTGAAGCCAAGTCAGCGCATGGTTGCAACATTCTTTAACAAAGAAAGCCAACGAAGCGAAAACATTCCGCCTCGCATTGCGTGTTTATGCAACACAAGTTACAGTTCAAGATTCAAAGTTATAATCAACAGTATACAACAATATATATTTTTTTTTTCCGAGTTCAAACATGAAAATATATATAAAAAAATACATAGAAATATAAATAAGTGTGAACCATAAATGTACAATTAAATATGTAAAAATAGAAAATAATCATTTGAATATGTACAGAACAATATACAGTTTTTTTATGTACAGATTAGAAAATCAAGTCTGAATGGGTAGGAGGCAAATTTTAGAGATTGGTCTTTTAAAATGACCATTTTTAGTTTTGACAATTACATCACGAATTTTGCCGTCCTATCCAGGTTTGGTTTGGTTGTATTAACGGCCCGTTTGAAGCAACACTAGGGCTATTTTGGGACGGACCTCGTAATTTTGAACAGCCCGTCCTATCCTGGAATAAATTGGCTTATTCTTCGAAGACACCATTTAAAAGGTGGAAGGTTATCCTTCTTTAGTAAAACCATATAATTTTCCTTAATATTATTTTTTGGAAACCACCATTTTTTTTTTTCTGTCTTGCAAATGATTTAGATAGCCAATTGACCAGCGTTTCCAGATTTGTTCTATTATTTTTGTTAGTATTTGCCAACGGGTTAATTTACTGTCCAGTTCATTTATTACTGAAGGCTCTGGGATGGAACTTATGGGCCTGCCTATTAAAAAATGGCCTAGAGTTAATGGTTCTAAGTCCGAAGCATCGGAAGATAAAGGTGAAATAGGTCTTGAGTTTAGGATGTCTTCTATTTGAGTAACAACAGTTAAAAATTCCTCATAAAATAATTTTGCCTCAGCAACAGTTCTTTTTAGATGATGCTTGAAGGACGTTATTTATTTTTGTTTTCCACCCTCATGAATTTATTTCCGTTACTTATGAAAACATTTTCATACTGTGAAATCATTTCCACATAAAATATATAATCGCATTTTTTTAAAGCTAAAGTTTTCATTTATTTTTGTACTAGCAGTACCCGCACAGCGTTGCCCGTGGCATAACATCCAAGTTAGTTAGTTAAGTTATATTAACGTCTCATTCTAAAGCAACACTAGGGCTATTCTTGGGACGGACCTCGTGATTTTAAACCGCGGTCAGATGACGAGGACGACACCTGAGCAGGCACCCCCTCTCCACACCAGCGAGAGGACGTTTGGCATGACTGATTTAACGTGCAACAGACCCCCTTACACGACAGTTCTTCGGATTAATCCGGTCTCGAACCTGAAACTCTACGGCTCACAAGCCGGGACCTTACCAGCAGGCCACCGCGGCCTTATAACATCTAAGAGGAAAAAGTAGCTTTAAACTGGTCTGATTCATTATGTTTCTATAATTCAATTGCCGTGAGATTTAAGGAGAGACTGTTACTTCGCTCAACAGAAGACTCAAATGAATACCGAAAGATTTGCCTACAATTTTCATAGAGGTTATTTATATTTTTAAAACTGTACCATCTGCAATTTCCTATGGCAACACCCTCTTCTGACGTCATGAATAAATTTCTCAAGTAAAAAATACCCAGAATACAACGTTTGGTTAATACACTATAATTACATCGATAGATATCTGATATTTTCTATTAAGGGGTTCTTTTCATATTTAGATGTGTAAGATTTTGATATTTACATCAGTTAAGAGCATTTTTTTTGTGTGTGCGTGCACTTTAAAAGCATCGTAAAGCTACAATTTACATGTTAAAATCAATTATTTCATTTATGATAAAATATTCGTTTAAAAGGAAGAGTTTCGATTGTTTCTGCAAAGAAAATTCAAGAACATTCAAAGCTTTGTTAAAATTGCACCAGAGCCTGATTCTCCAGTATACTAAACACACCAAAATGGAAAGTTTTGTTGTGTGACCAAAAAAAAAAAAAAAATATATATATATATAAATATAATTTTATTATTTTAAAGAAATGTCAGTTTTAGTATTAAAATTAATGTCTTAAGAACTCAAAGGAAAAAAATTAACTGGTTTTCATTTTTTTCCCGCTTTATTCCTGCATTTCTTTATCAGTATATACTATTCTTATCATTACTGCGATCTACTCATAAATAGACATGAAAATGAATCCCCATTTTATTTTATAATCATACAAAAAGTAGTACATTTCGTTCACTGATAAATATAAATCAGTTTTCTTCAATGCTTTATCGGCAACTTAGTGCTCTATGCAACTGCATTTTCTTTGCCAAAGATTTTATTGTATGAAGTCGTGCATTCAGGATATGTGTGTGCTAGAGACATAAAAAGCAAACTGCAGAACATCACTCTAAAAATTCCTTTATATTTTTAATTTCCATTATTGTAGTACTTTTTAAGCTATAATTCATCACGTATTTTGCTGCTTCTTACATGAAAAGGGGGTGGCTGAGATGGCTTGATGGTTAGATTTCGGCTTCGGAAATGTGGGGTTTCAGGTTCGAGACCCAAGGAAGAACCATCGTGTAAGCGGGTCTGGTGCACGCTGAACCTGTCGTGACAAATGTCCTCCCGCTGGTGTGGTGCGGAAGCGTGGATAGGAGGGTACTAGCTAAGGTACCGTCCTCGTCATCTGACAGCGGTTCGAAAGTATGAGGTTCGTTCCAAAATAACCCTAGTGTTGCTTTAAAACGGGATACTAATATAACTGAACTAAATTAAACAGCTTAAATTATATAATCTATAAAATCGATAATCCAAAAACTTTTGAGATAGAACAAACGAGATTCGGTATACTTTGTTTAAAACAAATTTATAGATTCCTGTCAAATCTTGAGCGAAATTAATTCCCAGGATTATTAGTCTGTCTGTCCGAGAACAAGTGAACATAATAACTACAATGCTTTAGGAACCAATTGAATAAAATTTGATACTTTGACTTGGCATTTAGTATAGACCTGCATTAATTTTTGAACTAAAGCCATGAAGGGTTCGACCGTCGATCGGTCTGTACTTTCGCATGCATGCAAAAACGCAACGATTAAAATTAATGGAATTTAATATATGATTTTGTGATTAATATTGTCATTTTTTGTCAAATTTTGGTTTTAATTGATTGTAAAAAAAGGCTTCGAAAATGCATAGATTTTCTAGTCTAAAAAACAAAGCACGAAACACTCATTTACGAGACTCTAAAAATAAAAATCTGAGCTGTCATGGCGTTCATGACTTTGCCTACACATTTATCTGGGAGAAGAAGGGGTAGATCTTTGAGTTTAGTTTAGTTATATTAACGTCCCGTTTTAATGCAACACTAAGGTTATTTTGGGACAGACCTCGTAATTTTGAACCACGATCAGATGACGAAGACAACACCTGAGCTGGCAGCCCCTTCTGACACCTTTGAGAAAGAGAACGCGAAAAAGTTTCGGGATTGATACTTCTACATATTCTGCGAATTTCTCATATTATTAGTAGCTTATATTTAACTGTAGTAAACTATAATTATACTTAATTATATAATTAATATAGAGAAAATTTTCAAATAATGCCTTCTTTTCTTTCGACAAGATTTTCCAAAATTATCTGTTTGGTAATATAAAAGTAAGTTAGCAAATATCACTACATACCGAGGAAACTCGATAATCCGAACCCTTGGAACCAAAATTTTCGTATAATCCGAAAATCTTTTCCTAATTTTCTAAAAAAAATATCCTTATTAAAAAATAAATCTTTATTAAAATTTTCTTAAAATATCCTTATTAAAAATAACTATTATGAATTTGAAACATGAAACTTCATATTTGTTACCAACGTAAAAGAAACATTTGAATTTGCATTTAAGAATGAATACAACGTCTTAATTCGTAAAAACAAAATCGTCTGTATTTTGTTCCAGAATCCGTGACTATCATCAGTAATGCAACTAATATGAGGCAGGGAACTTGCCTGTGATAAACAAATTATAATCAGAATCTTGTAAATATTCTAGTTCGCATTATTATTATTTTTAACCACAGAATACCTTTTCAACTCTAATCATTTTATAATATTTTTAATTTTCTTAATTCAATTTATTTTGTATCAAAATTACTGATTCCTGCACAAAACCGTAAAAGCTAAACTATCCGTAAATTCTATTAGAAATACTCCAAGTAAATTAAAATATATTACATTTGTGTACACTGTATATTATAATCATATCTATAATATGCAGTGTATACTGCTTAACTAATCGCCTGTAATTTATTATTCGCTTTATATAATCAAAAACTTCTGCCGTTGCTTCCTCGTTCATTCCCGCTGCCCACCTATTCCAAACTCTTCGAATGGTGGTTCTTCATCCCAAAGGCTCAATCCAGGTAAACAAGCGATAAGTGTATCTCTTCCCAGAGTTCCCTGTATTCTCGGAACTCTACTCTTAGGAGAGTTGCCATAGCAACCTTCCTACGCTTGCGGTACTTGTTGCTCGCTGGTAGGTCTCTTTACACGTGCCTCCAAAAATCAATATTTTATTGCATTTGGCATGTCTGGATTTTCAAAAATCCGAACAGAAATGACCTCAATTAATTCGGATTCTCAAGCTTTTGGTGTTTTAATTTAAGGTATACGACTACGTTCGGAGGATTATATTTTTATAAATAATGATATTTGAATCAATGTTTTTCTAATTTCAAATGACATTTATACAAAAACTTAATATATCGCACAAAATATTTTATTATTTAATTTTTTTAAACATTTGAAAATACTTTGCCTGGAATTTGATCTTATTTTCAAACATTCCCAATCAAAACAAATGCCTGGAATGATATACTTTATTGTATTTATAATCATTGACATATT
This sequence comes from Argiope bruennichi, assembly GCF_947563725.1. Classification (NCBI taxonomy): domain Eukaryota; kingdom Metazoa; phylum Arthropoda; class Arachnida; order Araneae; family Araneidae; genus Argiope; species Argiope bruennichi. The sequence continues at coordinate 97,264,269 of NC_079162.1, forward strand.
GACTAGAAAATGGAACAAAAGTATAAGAATAATTCAAAATTCTTATAAATTACAAGATACATTTTTAATACAAAATCAGCTTTTGTTTAGAATCTTTTTCAAAGTTTGAATGGTGCATAACTTAACAATGTTTCATCACTACACTAATATTTTAATTCAATCATTAAACAGCATTACAAAAAAAAAAAATCAGGTGATATTTTAAATAATATTAAGGGATGGTGTTTGAAAAATAAATATTTACTAAAATATCTTATTTCGAGAAAGCTGAATTTAAAGTAAAGTTTCTAACTTCTAATTTCTACTTAAAGAAAGCATCATTTTCTTCCAAACATCTTAAATTCGTAATCTATTTCTTCCTTTTTTTTTCTTTTTTTTTTTTTTCGACAGTATATTCATTTTTTTTTTAAATATTTTTTTATGTTAGAAATTTTTCTCGCTTTCTTGACTAATGAGCATTTATTGTGATTAGCTGTGCACTGGCACCATAAGTTTTAAATATTTCTTTAATTCTTTTAACTTGAAAATGCATGTTAACTCGGATGGAAATATTTTTATTAGTCAATACCAGCCGTCTTTGGCGACTGACTCGTTCGTCTAGATGATTGATTTTTTAAACTATTTGTATGGAATAATTAAGTTATAACGATTATCCATCTTGCGACGGTTACGCCTATTTTAATGATTGTTCAACTTTTTGTTTGACGACTGTTTTTATATTTTATTATTTCTTTTTTTACATCTTGTTTTCTCTATTAGGGACCCGAGAGGGAAGAAATTTCCAGGAGATATTTTCCATTGCCAAAAACCTAGATAAATTTTCATCAGGAAAATTAACAAGTGAAGCGAGTTTTTTCAATTCTTTGTTGGCTCCTATAAAGGTTTTACTATTATCACTGAATAAGGGGGAGCATTTCCCTCGACGTGAGAAAAATCTTTTTAGGCAAGCATTAATAGCTTGTGAGATCAGGTCAAAAACTATTTCAAGATGTGTAGCTTTAGTAACTAAGCAAACGAAAATAGCTACATACACCTTTTGTAAATTACCCTTTCTTTGATTTTTATACCTTATGAAAAATGGACCGCAAAAGTCTACACCTGTGTTGGAAAATACAGGGTTGGGATTTACTCGCTCCAAATTAATTGGTCTAAGGGAGTAGGTTTGCACCTAAAACAAGTTATACAGTTGCGCACAACCTTTCTTGCAATATTTTTGCCTCCAATGGGCCAAAATTCTTGCCAAACAAAATGTAATAATGATTGAGGTCCTGCGTGAAAGTTCTTTAAGTGATAATACTTTAAAATTAGAGTGGTAATTTTGTGCTTTTTAGGCAGTATTATCTGATGTTTATGATTATAACTAACATCTGCATGAGGCAATCTACCACCTACTCTTAACAAATTATCTGCATCTAAAAAAGCATTTAAGTGGCTTATAGGACCCTTCTTCAAAGTTTCTCCGTTTTTTAGGGCCTTTATCTCTTTATAAAATTCACTTACCTGAATAATCTCCATTAATTTCCTTTTTGCTCTTTCCAATTCACTATTTGTGATTGGACAGGTAATTTTTGTTTTATTCTTAATATTGAATAAAAACCTGCAAAGAAAACTAAATACACGAATTAATTTTAAATAGTCATTACTTATGGCTAAAAAGTCCCCAAGAAATGAAATATTGTTTACAGAAGATGAACTAATGTTTGACTGTGATTTAAGTTCAGTCAGATACTGTTCATCTGAAATTACAGACTCATCAAGTTCAACACTAGAATGCTTTTTAGAGTCCGGTAAATAGTCAGGACCACACCACCATAAGTCGTTGGTTAAGAGTTCATGAGGGTTGAAACCTCTAGATATTATATCTACAGGATTAAGTTGGGAAGAAATATGTTTCCACTGGAAGTTTTCTGTTAGAGTTTGTATCTTTGATACCCGAGTAGCAACAAAAGTTTTTAGTTTATATGGAGGTGTCTTTATCAAGGCAAGTGCAATTGTTGAATCTGTGTAATAGATTGTTTCACTGATTAGCATCTGAAGAGAAAGATTAATTCTTTCCATCAACTGCGAGAGAAGGAGACACGCTGACAACTCCAAACGAGGGATCGAAATTACTTTAATGGAGGCAACCCTTGATTTACTCGCAATAAGTTTATTGACAGCTGTGCCATTTTCCATAACAGAATTCATATAAACTACCACTCCGAAAGCAGCTTCAGAAGAATCAGCATAACCTACTATAACAATTCTTTCATAAGATTCTGTCAAGATATATCTAGGAATTTTGAGATTTTCGATGACTTTCAAAGATGTCACAAAATGCGACCATTCTGGATGAATTGACTGAGGGAGAATATCTTCCCAGTTCAATTGTTGGATCCATAATTTTTGCATAAAAATTTTAAGCCTTTGTGATAGTAGGACCAAGGAGACCTAATGGATCATACAAACGAGCGATAACTGATAACACGTCTCTTTTAGTGTAGAAAGGCTTAATCTTTAAGTCTACCTTAAAAAGGAAATAAACTTACTTTGTTGCAGATTCAGACCCAAAGATTTTACTGAAGAATGTCGATCAACAAGAAAATATTGTTGATTAGTTTCCTCAGAGCTATTATTTATGAGTTCAGATGAATTTGAAGTCCATTTATGAAGCTCCATGCCACAAGTTTGCAGCATTTGTATTAATTGCCTTTGTAAATCCTGGGCTGCTTCTAAAGTAGCAGCACCCGAGACAAAATCGTCCATATACACATCCGTTAGTATAACTTGCGAAGCTAACGGAAATTTTTTCGCTTCATCCAAAGCGAGTTGCTTCAAACAACGAATGGCCAAGAATGGAGCCGATTTTGTGTCGTAAGTGACAGTGTTAAGACGATAAGTAGTTGGAGACTCATTCATATTATCCTTCCATAATATTTTTAGCAGATTTCTTTGTGATTCATCAATTAATATTTGACGGTACATCTTCTTAATATCTGCTGTAAATGCGTATTTATAAGTCCTAAATCTAGCCATTATTTCAAAAATATTTTCTTTCACTGCACCGGCAAGCAGCAAATCGTTTAAACTTTGCCCCGATGTACTAGGGGTACTAGCATTAAATACAACCCTTAATTTTGTAGTTCAGTTTTCAGGTTTGTAAACTCCATGATGCGGCAAATAATACGATCCTTCACAAACGTCATTATTCACTTTTTCCATATGACCCAAACTTTCATATTCTGCAATAAACTCCTTATATAAATTTTGCATCATGGGATTCTTATGCAATCGCTTAACTGTTTGGTTAAGTCTAACGTTGGCTAAGGTTTTAGAATCACCCAACAAACCTTCTTTCATCGGCATTTTAACTACCAATCGACCATCCTTATTTCTAATGTGGGTTTCTTTAAAATGCGCCTCGCAAAACTCTTCTTCACTACTAAGAATAGCATTTTCTTCACTAATATTTTCCACTAACCAGAATTTTTCGATTACTTTTTCTATTTTCTCATTTCGAGAAACTAAACTACATAAATTAGTACATGGCTCCTGATTGTTTGTATTTACATAGCCACCAGCGACATAACCAAATACAGTATTTTGAAATATTAACGAATTTAGAGGTAAACGTATTTGTTCACCCTTAACAATTTCAAAAAAGGTTTCAGCACCCAAAAGGGCTCGATTTTGGAACTCCGTCTAAATTCTGGTTCCCCAAGCATAACCTGTGGAATTTCTAAATTCTCTAAATTAACATTTGTTGCCGGAACCATATAAGTAATTTTATCTATCACAAAAAAGGTTTGTGACAAAAAGAAAGATCCATTACAATTGGCTATATTAGCAACAGCCTCATATTCAATCGAAGTAGAAATTCCTCCCAATCCAGAAACCGATGTATTTATTTTTTGTCTTCGTAAATTCGCGCTGTCAGCAAATTGCTTTGTTACAAAATTCGCCTGAGAAGCGATCAAGTATTAATCTAGCTCTTGAGAAGTGGCCATAAATATTCTGAAAAAGTACTATTGCAGTTGGAAGTAGAACGCTTTTATTTTTTATAAGCAAGCAGGCAGAGGAAGTATGCTGTGAATCGGTCAAGGTCACATCTGTTGGGGATAAATCAGTCCTCGGCTCCGAAAGAATTGCTTCGGAATGAGTAATATTTTCTCCTCCAATCGAAGGTTTGCTACGTCTGTGCAAGAGATAATTATACTTACCATTGCAGATGTTACACAAGTACTTAGATTGGTGACAGAAAGCTAATTTGTGCCCTGGTTTTAAGCACAACACACAGAGGGAGAGTTTTTTAACCATATTAAAACGTTCCACAGCATTTAAATCAAGAAAACTTTTGCATTTATAGATAGGATGATTTGCTAGTAGACGACAAACAGGACACTTTGATGAAGTGTCATTTACCTTTGTTACTAAAGTACGTGGTTTAGAACTTTGGGAAATAAATTTCGATTTTGGTGGTTGAACGATATTACATTGCATATTTTCTAAAATTTGGCTTTTTTTTTTCAATAAATTTTATAAAGGTATCCCAATTAGTTAGCTCATTTGACGTCAAAGTCATTTTAAATTGTTTACGCGATTCTTTATCCAATTTCTGCATAACAATATTAATCAACATTTATCATAGTTTATCCAAATCTAAATACAATAATTTTAGAGCTTTTAAATGTTTATGTAATTGATCAACTAATGATCTTAAATCTTTGGCACTTTCATTGTGCAACTTTTCAATCGAAAATATTTCATTAATGTGAGTATTAACAATAAGTCTTTTATTATCAAATCTATCTTCCAAAGCTTTCAATAAGGAATGAAATGTATCGTCATTTGATATCATCCGAGTCGCACTTCCAACTAAACATGATAGTAAATAATAAAGCCTTTGCGACTCTGAAAGTTGTTTTTTAGAAGAAATTAACGAATCAAATTCAGTTTTAAAAATGTTCCATTCCTCAAAATTACCCGAAAATTTTGGTAATGAGATTTCTGGCTGCTTGATATTAACATCATTAGATTTATTAATTTTTGCATTTACATTTTCATGCACGCAATTATTAAAAAGTTTTTTCAAGCTTACCTCCAATTTTAGAAGATCCGAGTCGATATCCTCTAAACTATTTTCAATTTCCACTAAATCTTCATTTTTTCACAACTTTGTAGTAGTCTTATCTTAAAAGTTCAAACTGTTGATTTAATTTACGCACTTTATCCAACTTGACTACAATTTCTTCTACTTCAACATTCTCTAACTGCTGATCCTTTATTGACGTTAATAGTCTAGTTATTTGAGCCTTGATTCCCCCACGTATTCTATTTAACGAAGTAATGTCTTTCTCCATTATTATTTACTATTCAAATAGAAATTTAATTAAAATTCAAACTCCGGCTCGACGGACCAAATTTTATGGTACGAATTTACCATAAGTTTAAGCTGGTTCATTTCAATTTTTTAATAAGTGGACTGTAATCTTATTTAAAATCAAACGACAATTCGAAAACCAACTTTTTGTTTGATCGAGGTCCAACCGCCCCTGCAACGATTCAATACGAGACTGTTTTAAGAGCTGATCCCATGTCAGCATGGTTACGATAAATTTTATCGCTGAAACCAAGTCAGTGCATGGTTGCAACATTCTTTAACAAAGAGCGCCAACGAAGCGGTAACACACATTTCTCGAAAAATGTCTATCTGGGAACACAATTACTCAAAAGCTAACTGAGTTATAGAGTTAAGATTTGGAATGTGGTTATGTGGTTTGAATACTAAAATTGTAGATTTCTAAAAAAAAAAAAGCATTATTTATTATTTTAGTTTTTAATTAAAATAACATTTTCAAGGAATCAAATTCTTTAGCTTTAAAAACCAACAAAAGAATCTTAAGTGTTCTTAAAAAATGTTATTCATAATGCCTAATCACTAGTATTTAGGAACTAAATGAAATTTTGTCATAGCAATGCATTTTGTAAAAAAAAAAAAAAAAGTTGCAAAAATAATGAAAGAAGATATTAGCCTAATACAGTGTTTCTCAACCTCTCAGTATTCGCGGCCAAGTTTTCAATCATAATTTTCATCTCGCCCCCCTCCCCCGCTTACAATAAAATGTCTATAAAAATAATGTATATTGAGTATTTTGTATTTTGTTTTAAAATTATTTTTAACTAACTGCCAAAAAAAAAAAAAAAAAAAAAAGAGTAAAAGCGAGCTAATATTGGCGAGAAACCACATCTGGCATTTTACCGGGAGGTGAACCGATGAAGCGACTGAAAGCGGGAAAACTTAAATATTATATTTGAAATGAAAGCCAAATAGGGAGATAACGTTCAAAGAATATGAAAGTAGAAAAATTCGTCAATGAAAGTTAACCTAGATGGGGTGAACTAAATTTATAAACTAAACTATATATTTTTTCGAATAATAAAAGAAATAAAATTAACTAAATGACTAAACAAAAGAGAGAAAAAAAAGTAATTTTTGTGGAAGAGAATCCCTCACGACCGATGCCGTCTCTAGCATGCGCAGATGTTTTCACATAGGAAGAAGGAAAATGTTCGATAACGCAAGCTTCAATTCCAGTCAGTCTCCTTGGAGTCGATCCTTCTATCGCTATCGAATATATCGTGAATGTGTATGTTATATATGTTTTCGTGTTAATTGCAATTCACTATATTAAGCAGGCAGCAGATTTATGCAGACTCATGAATAAATTTTTAAGCGGAAGTAAGCGAGCATTAGACAACAGTCAAGCATCAACAAGTACACAGACAAGCGTGGTTCCGAAAATACAATCAAGAAAATATTCTCAAGAATACTTACATTTTGGGTTTACCAGTACGGAAGAAAATGAAGAAGAAAGACCTCTGTATATCATTTGCTCAAAAATGTTGGCGGTAGGCAGCATGAAACCTAATAAACTTAAACGGCATTTGGAAACGCTTCATAGTGAGTACGTCAATAAACCCAGAGAATTCTTCGAATTAAAATTAAAATCATATAAAAAGCAAAACTCTTTTTTTAAAGAAACTTTTTCTGTGAATAAAAAAGCTTTAATTGCATCGTACAAAGATTCATATAAAACAGATGTAAAAAACCGCACACGATTGGTGAAGAGCTTATTTTGCCAGCAGCAATTGAGATTGTAGAAACTATGGAGATAATTTTTCAAAACAATTGCAGTCCGTACCTGTTTCAAATGATACTGTTGCTCGTCGAATTGATGATATAGCTGAAGATGTAAAGTGTCAGCTTTTCTCGAAGTTGCGTGACTAATTGTTTTCAATATAGCTTGATGAAGCAAGAGATAGTAATAAAGATGCTCATTTAATTGCCTATGTCCGATTTTGTGATAATATGTCAGTAACCGAAGAACTACTTTTCTGCAAACCAATAGAACTCAAAACAACGGCCCTCGCATTATTTGCTGTTTTAAATGATTTTATGAACGAGACAAACATAGAATGGAAAAATTGCGTCGGAATATGCACCGATGGTGCTGGTTCAATGTCCGGAATATTCCAAGGTATACAAGCATTTGTAAAACAAAAATCGCCTCAGTGCGTTTGGACACATTGCATGATCCACAGAGAAGCTTTGGCTTCGAAAGAAATGATTCCTGGTCTGAATATTGTGTTAACTACGGTTGTAGCCGTAATAAATTATATAAAAATGAGACCCCTGAAATCGAGAATCTTTTCAGCACTTTGTAAAGATGTTCAGTACACTCAGCATTACTATTTTATTGCGAGGCACGATGGTTATCACGTGGGAAATTTTTGCAACGTGTTTATGAATTAAGAGAAGAAATCGCCATTTTCCTAGAAGAAGAAAACATACCGGAGGCCGAGAATTTTCACGACAGTTTATTTGTGATGAAATTGTGCTACTTGGTCGACATATTCGAGAAATTAAATAACTTGTATCTTCAATTCCAAGGAGCAAATACACATATGTTGGATGCGAGTGACAAAGTTAATGCTTTTTGTAGAAAATTGGAATTGTGGAGCATAAATTTAAAGCAAAGAAATCAAACAATGTTTGCAAATGTGGATGATTGTACTAAAACTTACAAGGCTGCAGAAGAACATGTAAAATTTGTTTTTGTAACCACTGAAAATCATTTAGCCATGCTGGCAAAGAATTTTAAAAAATATTTTCTTGCTGATGACATACTGATAGCAAGTTTCGAGTGAATTTGGGATCCATTTCATAAGACTCCTGAAGGACTCTCAATCGATGAAGAAAAATTCATAGACTTCACGACAAGTGGCGAAACTAAAAGAAAATTTAGCAATAAATCACTATTTGAATTTTAGGCAGGAAAAGAGGATGATTTTTCTGCACTAAAAACAAGGGCATTCCGCATTCTATTACCATTTTCAACATCCTGCCTTTGTGAAACTGGATTTTCTGCTGTGGCTTCTTTGAAGACAAAATATAGATCTCTGCAGAACTGAGAGTGGCTATTTCTAATATTAAGCCTTCCTTCGAAAAACTTTGCTCTGCAAGACAGGCCCCAAGAAATCACTTATAATTATTAAATTTGTTTTAATTTAGTATGTTTTGATTAAGTCAGTTTTGATTTAGTAAGTTGTTTTATTTTAATAAGTTATTAAATATGTCGAAATGTATTTTGTTTTCTATGTGTATGTGTGCTTTCCTTTCAGTCAGTTAATCAATTTTTTAAAATAATATTTTCTCTTGGATATTCTCGCGCCCCCCTAGGGGGGCGCCCCCCACAGGTTGAGAATCGCTGGCCTAATATAAAACTTGTAAAAATCACAGATTTTAACTCTTACTTCGTTACAGGAAAACACTGGGGATTATAGTAATAATTTAATCATTAAATAATGCTGCTGCCTTATGTTCAAAATATTTTTTTTTGTATTGGTGAATTTTGGACAAAATACTCACATTAATCATAATAATAAAATAGGTAGAAGGAACCTAATAAGCGATGTAGGATGGGAAAATACTCACCGGTATATACCCAAAACATGAATATTTTACAAAAAGAAAAGAAAAAAAAAAAAAAAGAAATTGGATAGACAATGAAACATCTACAGAGTTTTATAAATATCCTTCAAAAAGTATTTTACAGACATAATGCATTTATGAATGGTATTCGAATTTACATTTTTTCCCCTTAAAATTAAGTCCCCCCCCCTTAAAATTGCAAGTGAGGTTTTTTTTTTTAAAATTAGATTTCAACCATTGCATTTACATTAATTTAAGAGCAAAAAAGTATATTAATGTTCATGATACAGACGTATCCTGTCTATATATTGCAAAAAAAAAAAAAAAAAAAAAGGAGTGTGTGTCTACAGTTGGATCAATTACATACAAGAGATTCAACTACAAAGTAATTTACAATCCTTGCTGTTTAAATCTTGTTACAAAAATGCTTCAGTTGAAAGTAATATGAATAAATATATTTTCAGAATAATTAACATTTAAAAAATGTGAACTTAACTTATCAGCAATGTTTGGTAATGTAAAGGGTAAAGATTTTTTTTTTTTCACGCTTATGTTTCTGAAAAAAAGTTCATAGCTTGTGGCGAGTTAAAAAATTTTTTACACTCAATTATTAAAAAATCGCTTTTTGAATTTATAAAAACTATCTGGTAATTTGAGCTATCACTCCAAAATGAATTATAAACAATTATATATTACAATCTAGTTTCTATTCTTGACTCTTTGTAATTTTAAAACAAAACTCATCATTTTCTTTTTTAATTTCGTTTCAAAAAGGGTTAATACTTTTAGACCACATATTTTATGTAGGATCCATGGTAAAATTGCATTTTTGCTCTTTCTAATTCATATTTTTGATTGGTTCAGAATTTAAAAGATTCTCATATTACTAGTTTTCTTTTTATTAACTTATTGTAATACTAAATATGTATTCTATACATATTTATATTATATATAAATATCATAGATCACAGCAGTGCCTGTATTTTAAATGTGCTAAAAGATATTAAGGTATTTTACATCACTACACATACCAATATTAAAATCAAGGGTATTTAAAACACAATTTAGAGATTAATTAACATGTTAGCTGGTAGTTATTTGAAATCTATCTATCTATCTATTATATATATATATATATATATATATATATATATATATATATATATATATATTAAAATAAGCATATTCTATTTATTGAAAAAATAAAGCCTGTGCAGAAATAAAAATCGATATAATTTTTCTTTTCGATAAAATACCATTGTTGTTGTTTATACACGATACCATTTGTTACGTAAAAAGATATTAAATCTACACGTATGTCACTTTAGTAATTCATTAAGCATTACGATCACTTAAAAAATAAAAACAAAATTTTTAGTACCCTCGTATTGTGCTATAATAGTATTTTAAAACAAATATTAAAAGAAAAACAAAAAATGTTTTTCCTTTTTGTAAATAGCGAGTTGGTTTATTTGCCAAAAAGGCAATAATTTGCCAAGATAAGTAAAACCTAGCATTTAGCTCACGTCATGTAGACAACCAATGAACGTTAAGATACTTCGATCCATTATTGTGGTACCGACGCTTGTGGCAATGACGCTTGTATTCTTTGTTCATTCTGTTTATATGCCTGCCGAATTAATCTTCGGAAATTTATTTTAGATTTTAGCCAGTGATAATATTTTTCGGCTGTACTGTTTGAGAAGATTGAGAGAAGTAAGTTAGCTTATATAACAATTATACACCAATTTGATCGGTATGGGCTTTATTTTATTAGCTATAGAATTGTTCCATTGCAGTGACTTGAATTTTGTGTGTTCAATCTGTTTTTATCTTTTAATGAGCATGTCCTATTTTTTATTTAAAGTGTTATTTCCTTCCTATTAAAGAATTAATATATCCTAAATTTCGTAGAATTAATCTAAATATTATTAATTTAATTATTTTTTTCCCATCTCGTATCTAGACTCACTTTAATTCATTTTATAGAAAAATTTGGCTGCCATACTTCAATGGAAAAAAACAAAAATTACCAGGAAAACGCATATACTTGATTATCATCTTGTGTTTTATGAAATTTTCTTTCTGCTCTATCAGTGTGAACCATATTTTTCAGTGTAAAGAAAAATAATCGTGTTTTATTTATTTTCATTGAATTATTAACGTGATACAGAATTTAACTCATGATAATTTTTTCCACTTCAGGAAGTTAATACGTGCTGAAATATATCTGTTCTGTATTTGTTTTTTAGAATTATGAAAAGAAAATGTTTTTATTCCTTCTTTTAAATGTAGAATGTTCGTTGGTTAATTTAGGTAGATTTTGTTTTTTCTGATAGTCATGAAAGAGTACATACACATTCTTTATTTTGCATTCTCTAAAAACCAAATTTTTGTATTTAAATTATTTATCTGCATTAATGTTCAGTTATCTCAATTTGGTTTCTTAATTCCTGATCAAATTAATTCTTTTAATCATATATGATTATATTTTTTGTTTACAAGTACAGATTTATAAAGCAACAATTTCATCACATTTTACTTCTTTCAGAAACTTAGGTCATGAATTTCTATTCATGTCCAGTGAGGAAGTACCACTATTGAATTTATTTACATTCTTACAATACTTATTATTCTTGTATAGTTACAATTATTTCTAGAATATATGCTCTTTGTTGTTATTTTTCCATTGTTTTTTCAGAAAATATAGGGACACATAGAGATTCTATCAACTATTCTATTTTTTAAAGTTAATCAGATCATAAGCTTTTCTTATAGTTATGTTTTACTGTAAGAAGCCAGAATTAGTGGTTTACTATAATATGCCAGAATTTACTTGGAAATGGTAACTTGCTTAATGCTTTTATAAGGAGAGAAGCTAGATAGAGCAGTGCACCTTACATGCCCAAAATATTATTAGCCAATCAGCATTCAGAGTCAAATTGGAATTAGTAGATTTGGGAAAGAAACAACTTTCTCATTGTTTTGTTTAAATGAAACATTTTGTTAGATTAGTTTTTTGAAATTAAATAAAGTTTTTTTTTTCTTTCATTTATCAAAATTTATGGATTCTTAATTCCATTAGTTACTGCAGTTCTCTTACTAATTTTTTGACATTCTAGTTTAAATCTCATTATACTTCAAATATTTATTATTGACAAATTCTGTAAATGAGTCATAAAAGCTTCGAAAGATTTCCATGCAATCAAAATAAATAATTTTAAAATGTTTTATACTGAACATTTAATTTTATCGCAAATTTATTGTGCATGAATACATCATTTTAGCCACTATTTTTATTTAAATACTTTTTTAATTCAATTTTATATTGAAATGCTATGCTGCACTTTTTCTACAAAAGAATAATTTCTTCCCATTAAAGAAATAATTCTTTTTAGCTTTGAAGGGATATTTGTTGATATTATGAAAGATAGAAACCTTTAGTTAATATATTTATTCTAATCTTTAAAACTGAAATTTGTGTGGCTTGACTAGAAAAATTCTTTCAATACACAATGAATGAATTAAACAGTGGTAACATTAATTATCCAATTTAAATAATAATTTTCAGCTTTTAAATATAAACATATTTAGCTTTTAAATTATTTTCTATAACATTAAAAAGTTTTTTAAGCTAATATTTCAAAATATAGTTTTTATATCAATATTAATAGTTGTTTTATAACTGAATAGAGTTGCTAAGAGAAAATGCTTATTGCTTAATACCCTATAGAAACTAGTCAATAATGTTTACAGTTTACCTTTAAAATTCTTCTGTCTGGATAAAAATTAAAAGCACAGAAGTGCTTATATAGACTCACAGGAGACCTAGAAATTAATTGAAAGAGGCCTTCTAAATCTAATTTGTAATTCTTAACATTCTTGTGGAACATAATATACGGATTGTGGATGGCTTGAAACATTTTCTAACCAGTTTTTCTTCTGGTTACTCCATTGTATCCTATATACAAGTAAATATATATATATATATATATATATATATATATATATATATATATAAATTTTGTCCAGCTCACTTGTCATTTCTCATTTGTTTGAGAAGCTCAAAGAAGCAAAAAGATCTGCTAAATGATAAATCTTTGGGAGGCATATTTTTTGATTAAGTAATCAACATTATATACGGTTGTATAACCGAAATATCGCTTGTTAATTCATTGAATAAATAGAAAAATTATTGATTACACTGGAAAATTTCCATTATAAATAACTTACCTTGATTGACATCGATAATAATAATTTTTTTTTTATGTACGAGATTAACTCTGAATAATATGTATGGTTTGCCACAGCCAAAATATTGTGCACATTGAATGACTATATCTTGTGCAGAGATGACTATTCATTAACAAAAAGAAAAAGAAAAAAAAATTGGTGCTTGCATTATATATTTTTGATTTCATTTCCCTGATATTGATTAGCAATAATGATAATAATTTTGTTTTCTTTGATATATATGTGTAATTAACTCCGAATGACTTGTGCTATTTCTATTTACTGTTTATCAATTTAAAAATAATTTTGAATAGTAGAAATGTATGAAATGATTTCTTTTTGTAAATTTTATTGTGTTCAAAATAAATGCTAATAATTGTACAATGCCTATAACCTTCATACAAGTGCAAGCAATAAATTGGCATGGTTTTAAGCAATTGGATCAACGATTCAGCAGCAGGTAATATACGAATAAACAAAAATTCATTTTTATATATTAGATGACTTATAGACCTGGGGATATGTGTAAAAATATAAAATTCCCTGTTCATCAAAACATTTATTGACTTAAGCTGCATAAAATAATAATATTTATATAATTTAGATTGTTTTTTCCTGTTATATATATATATGCCTAATATTATTTATTTAGGTTAGGTATTGGGACCCATTTAGAGTGGATATTCTCTCTCTCTCTCTCTATATATATATATATATATATATATATATATATATATGCCATGTTTGCCTTAAATACTACAAAATTGTTGAATTAGTAAAACAAGCATTTCAAAAGTCCAAAGAATTTTTTTTCTTGCATTTATCTATTTATCTTTCTAAAAAATATTATGTTTATTTCATTTCTTGGAAACATGCTGAAAATTACATATTTCTAGGCTTAGTGGGTAATAAGAGTTCACTTAATCTTATTTGAGCTTTTGTTTACATGATACCAACATGTTGATAAAAGCTAATTTTTCCTATGCAGGTTAAATTTAATTTTATTTTGTATGAAATAAATTGTTGCAAAATAAGCTTAAAATATTTTTTAACAGTTGATTAAAAATAAAAACTGATTTATATGAAAATATTTATATCATTGTAAAGATAATTTTTTGAATTTTAATATGATGTAAAAATTATTTTTATACTGTAATATTTTTGGAAATCACTGCCAAAAAATACCAAAATTAAATTTAATTTTTAATTAAAATTGTAATTATAATTTCAGTAAAATCGCTCTTGAGATGTACATTCTCATCTTCTAAAGTATATATGTATTAAGTTTGGTCTCTCTAGGTCAAACGGTCTAGTCTGTAGGTCACCAATAAACACAGACACAAATACACATTCATTTGTATAATATTTGACTAAGGTTATATTTGATTTCAGATAAAACATTTCGATGTAACTTAATATCCATGATTCCTGTCAAATTACCAGACATTAAAGTCATCTTATTTTAATTGTCTTACTTAATGTTATTGTCAGTAGAGGATTTTAACAATATAAGGTTACAAGTGCTGAAATATTTTGTGGCCCCTACAGGAAAAACTATATTGATGACAAGAAAGTAACAGAAACTAAACTTATTTGAGCTTTTGACTTTATCTTCATATTTGTTTTCTAATATAGTTTAATAATTTGGAGGCAATTCCTGTATGTTATTTAATGCATCTATAGCTTTTATTTCTCCTCATTTGTACATAGACTATAATTTTTATCAACATCATATATAATTGATATAGATATTTATTATATGTAATGGTATTTTAAAATGTAATTTAATCCTAATTAATTTATAAAGTTTTATCGTAATTCAGTCCATATAAACTTCAATCTAAAATGTTCTCTTATTTCTGGATCCAATTCCACCTTTTTTATTTAATTTATTCAACACGAGCTCTAAAACTGATTAAATCTGCACTTCCACATGCACCGATAGAAGGGATAAATTGTCAACCTAAGCAAATTCTTTTTAAAAGATCCCTATAATTCCCTTGCCTAAATCGACACGTTTTAAGAAATCCATATAAAAATCTCACAGCATATAATCATGGGGATAAATATTTCATTTGCTTTTCCTCTTTTCGCTCTTGTGTCGTTATGTGTGATGCATTTCGTCGCTTCTGCTTGTACATAAATTATGTCTTCCGGCGTGGAATAAAAGCGAAGTTTAAAATTTGAACATGTCTTCGCACTCTTCGGCCTCTGCTTAAAAAAGTATGTTTACACACACACACAAACCTTTTAAGATTTTTTTAACTTCTCTTTATTCCATCCCTGGAGGCATAATTTATGTACAAGCAAAAAGCGACGAGGTACTTCAATCCACAGCGCTACACAAGAGCGAAAAGAGAGGGCGAGATATTTTCTGCAGCTATTTTATACAGTGATATATTGATAGGGATTTCTTTAAATGTATCCATTTAGGAAAGGGTATTGTAAGTATCTTTTTAAAGAATTCGCTTAGCTTGACAGTTTATTTCTTCACTTGGAGCGTGTGAAAGTGCTGATTAAAGCGGTTTCATAAAGCTCGTGCTGAATTAAGTAAAAAAGGTGGAATTGGATCTGGAAATATGAAAATATTTTAAAATTAAGTTAATATGGGCTAAATTAAGATAAAACTTTCGAAATTAATTAGGATTTAAATGAGATCTTAAAATATCACCACACACACACACATAATTTACATTATTTCAAAAGCTTCATATCCTCCAGTTTGTATGTATACCAGAAATACTCATAAACGGCATTTAAAGTTGCAATAAAAAAAATTGTCACGATTACATTTGGCTAGAAATAGCTCCAAAAATTTTCAGTTGTGGTGTCCGTATGCTTATCTTAAGTCTAGTGGCCATAATCGTTATGACTTGCCAACAGTTATTTATGTTCATATCTTTTAAAACAATTATCTTATAAAAATGCTTTTTGTATTATCTTAAGAATTAAAAAATTACCTTTATAATAATATAAATTTCATTTTTGTATCAATTTATCGTTTAACTTTAATAATATTTTTGAAACCAGTTTTATACAATATCCAAAACAACGTTTTTGAATACTATGATAGAGTTCAAACTCTCCATCAAAACAATCAAGCACGTGCTTTTGTCAATCATTAAATCAGTAGTAGGATTTCGACTTCCGCTTTTGTAATAGACGCACTCTGTAATTTGCAGTAAACTATATTAATTGAATTCATGTGTTTTAGTCGTATTAAATTACAATGTGAAATGGTTTTTTCTTTAAAGAAATGCTTCCCATATTAATAATTAACATCCTAAAAATCCAATAATCTTGACAAACAAACTGGTCGCCAAAAGCGGTAATATTAAAAAAAAATTCTATAATTTGGGAAAATTTATCATTTGTTAAACCGGTATAATTAAAAAGATAATTTTTTTAATTCTAAAACGGTGAAGCAATAATAGTTTTGGTAGTTATTGCGAAAAAAAGACAAAATTAATATTTTTGGTTATTAAAGTTTTAAAAATTAAAGTTTATTAAATTATTATACACACACATTCATCTTTAATATTAGTATAGATGTTTTTTTCTTTTCTTTTCTTCTCTTCCCCCCCCCCCCTAACTTTGCCTGCAGAATTATTCAAACTTTCACTTTAGTTTATTTAAAGTTCACATATTGCTTTCAAATTTCTAATCTTCATAGTGAAAAAGGCATTTACCATTTACAAGTAGCCATCAGAATAATGGAAATACCTGTGAAGAAAAGTAACATTTAAGAATGCTCATCATAAACCTTAAAATATAATGCTAGCTATATCATAGTAGTATGAAGTAGCTTTAGTGAAGTTATATATTTCTTGGATTTTTGTCAAAAGCATTTAATGTCAGATCTCACAAACTTTTAAAGAGGTCAAATTCTATGAGTTGGACTAGCTGGAGCTACTGTGACCAAAACAACCCAGCTTTTAGACGTTTCTATGAGTACATTGTCTAAAGTGGTGATAGCGTACACACAAAGCAGTAAAATAAATTCAAAACAAACTAGAGGATGGAAGGAAAAGTTGAGTGAAAAAGCAGCAGATATTGAAGCGAATGGTAATGTCTAAAAAGAAAGCAACAGCAACGAAAGTGACCACAGAGCTCAATTAGCATCTGCATTTTCAAGTGTCAATAATTACAGTTAGAAAGCACCTTCATAAAAATTTTATGTCAAAGCAGCAATTCTCAGGCTGCTTTTTACAAATGTTAATGCCAAGCATTGTATGCAATGGTACCATAACTGCAAAACCTGATCAGTTGATAAGTGGAAGACTATTATATGGTCAGACAAACCATCTTTCACATTTTTCTCTACAAAAGAATGGATATTGTTTGTCCATCATGAGAACACATCACATAATATGTCTTTGTTTACGGTGGTGACTAAAGAGACAGGTTACTGTAAGAAGAGCTCATTTCGCATAGGTAGAAGTTCATTCAAATTTCTTGCATTTCCATGTTTAGAGCCAAATTGCCAATATATGGTATTATTGTATTTAATTTTTGAAAATAAATTCACTAAGCTCAAAATTATTTGAATATTCAGAATCATGAAAATATGATATCCTTTCTGCATGTATATAAAGAGCAACACAAATTCACTAAATAAACTGAATAATTATTTTTATATTTAACGATTGCACTGTCAGGATGGGAAATAAAAAATCAATTAAGAGATCTAAAGTAAGATCAACTCATGACAAAAAAAAAAAAAAAAATCTTAATTTCATTTCTTTTAACTTTATTTAAGTAATTAACATTAAATTAGAAGCAAACATGAGGTAATCCGGCTAATTTAACATAAAAATCATAGTATAATTATTTCATAATTTTTATAAAAGGTTGTTTATCTATTCTTATAATAAAGATCAATCTGTGTGGATATTGCTGCTCTACAGGCGAGACTGTTTGACCTACAGCTACCAAATTTGGCACATGTATATACCTAGAAATTCGTAAATGTACGTTTTTTTAGAATTTTAATTAACTGAATATTAAACGAAATTTTGATATTTTCCCTTGTTAATTTCTAAAAATATTATAGCACAGAATCGATTTTTACAACATCTTAAAGCTCAAAAAATAATATTTTCAACGACACCAATGTTTTAACCTGTAAGTTTTCTATTTTTAATGACTTTTTTAAAAAAAATATTTTAATTATACTTTCTAAAAATTAGATCACACAGAATGAAAATAAAATTTAACCTGTACAAGCACATTATGAGTATGTGGGAAAAATTAACTCTTATCAGCGCGTTGCCATCATGTTGAGAAAAACTCAAAATGAAAGATTAGATTAACTCTTATTGAAAACTAAACATAGGAAAGTCAATGTTCAATGCATGCTTGTATGAAATATAATATTTTCTATATAAAAATTATGAGAGGAAATGTTTTCTGTGTCATTTTAAAATAGCTATATTATTAATTCAATAATTCAGTTTTATTTAAGCCCTATATAATTAAATATATATAGGATATCTGCTCTAATCAGGGAAAAGTAGCTAATTTCTAAATCTTTATTAATTGGTGTATATATTTAATAAAAAATGGTCTAAATAAAATAATCATATTTTACGCAGTTTCAATCGGTAAATGTTCTGATGAATTATGAATTTTAAATTTTTATACAGATCATCTGTTCTGCGAGTCATGTTTATTAAAATATTCTTGGGATACTAATATTTTAAATAAAAAAAGATTTCGCTCTTTTGCAATTAAAATGAATTGAGTTATTAAAATTTGAATGTCTCTATTCTATTTCTATAAAAGCCCGATTTTAGACCTCTTCATAAACCATCTTGAAGAAAACAGCCAATCAGCTCTTGGACTTTCCCCCAAACTGATTGTTGTAATATAATGATATTCAAAGCTTTATAATTCAGTTAAGCATGATTGCAGAAGATTGAAACGTTAGATTGTCAAGGCAATAATACTGAATATGGTTTATAGGATCGAAGGACTGTATAAAAGGTACTTAATTGTTTTCAGAAGTGAATTTATTGATTGAAATAAAATATTATTTACCACATTTAAATTCTTTTTGAAGGTAAGACTGAATTTTATGATGAATCTGAGAAATTTTTATTCAGTAATTCTGTGAAATATTGTATAAATCATGTTTAAAAAATATTTTGTGGTACACATAAGATTACAATACTGAAGAATTCAGGTTTCTGCAGCCATTTTTTTAAAAACATGCTTGGTTTTCAACAAAAAACTTTCGTACTTATTGAAGTTTTATCTCTTCCATTTTAAATTTAAATCTTACTGCAGCTGACAGCTTTTGTTTATTATGTGGTATAATAAACAAAATAACATAAGGCTTTTATAATAATATGAGTTATGTGACTATCGAAATATGAAGATTAAAAGTATTTTGCTGAAGAAGCTATTAAGAAATCTAGGTATATAAATTTTTAATTGAAAATTTTAGACAGCATTACTCTTGCTGAAGCAGCTGGTCGCCATAAGTGACTAGTATTCTGATATAAAGTCAAATGTTAATTTTTAAATACTCTAAAAACCTTTTCGAAATTTATATTGATTATCTCAAAAGTATATATATGTTTCGAAGCACAAAATCAATAACAATCATACTAATAATTTTTAGATTTAAAAAAAAATTAAATTTGATTTGTACCTTATTTTATAATAATTCAGGCACATGCCAGAGAAATTAGACTTAAAAGGAAATCCAAACAAGGTTTGTTTGTTTTTTAAGTTATTTGAAAATCACTTTACATTATCTGTATAAAAAAAGATGTAAGGTTTTTTTTTAAAAAAAAAAAGTTATTTGAATATCACTTTACATTAACTGTATGAAAAAAGATGTAAAATTTTGTTTTAAGGTAGTATTTCAGATAGCCCTAATATTCATTTTCCAGGCTTGGTGGGAAAACAGAAAGACAATTTTTTTTTTTTAAATTCTCCTGAACTGTCATTTTCAGCAGTAGGGTGAAAAATGAGCTTTTCATCTGAATGAATATCAGTAGTCGTTAGTAATTTAGCTGTAAAGGATCCCTATACTCGTACATATATTTTAATATTTTTAGAATGAAATTTTTTTACTTTCAATGACCTTCACTTTCTCCTTCACATTTTTGTTCAAAGCTCATTCAATGTTGTTTGGGATAATCCATCACCTTTGTAAACTACCTTTATATTATCAGAAACAGAGTACCTGGTAGAAGAAATATTTCAATTCTTCTAGTTCACATTAATGTGAGTGAGTGCTTAGCTTCCTAGAATCGCATATGAGAAGTAAAACTACTCAAACAACAGGAAGACAAGAAAACAAGCCATAGCAGATTTCTTTATTTCATAAAAAAAAAAAAAAAAGTGTAATGTGCTTATTATAATGTAAAGTAATCTTTATAATGTTTGGCAACAAATATTTAATGGAATTACTTATCTACAATTGCATAAGTTCATTGAATTCAAAAGAAAAAAGAAAGAAAACCATACCAACCTCTAAATATTTTTATATAACAAAATATTATTGCAGTTTTTAATTTCAAACAACTTTCTTTTAAATGTATAAGTTCAATTTCTTATAACTATTATTTAACATTAAGAGCAAAAGCTTAAATTAGTGTGTTTTCCCCTCCCCCCCTCATTTTTATCTGTACTATTGTGACAAGAGATAACTGAATTTATGACATTAAATAAAAGTTTTCTATTTATATAAAAGTTGTAAAAAGTGTATTATGATATAACAGGTTGCGTAGCGTCATGAAAAGTGCTTAAATTTGGAAACCATTTTTAAACACCTTAAAAGTGCTTAATTTTCTTGAAATCCTTGAAAAGTTTATGAGGGGTGCCAACACATATTAAGATTTATTGAAGTATGTTATTATCTGTCATACATCAAATATTTTAACATCTCTTCTTTCTTAAACTGAAAGGGCATTTTTAAAGATGTCAGAATTAATATGTAATGAAATGAAATTAATATTAACCAAAGAAAATATTAATAAAATATAAATGTAAGTTAACAGAATGTAAAGACGTGGAAGTGTAGCTAATGTGAGAAAATTAATGGTGAACAGCTTTTTCATTGCTTAAAACCAAGGGCGGGGAGAATCTCCAGGCATTCGTCCGATTCCTTCTATTCAAAATAGATCTTCCCTACTAAAATCTGTTTCTATAACGATCGTCATAAACAAAGACAATTAGTGGGGAGTATTCTCCTAACAGAAACTCAGTACACATTTAGAGAACACCTACACAAACGATTTTCTGCTGGCTTGTAATTGTAACTCTGACAGGAAAGCTCACTTAGAAGGAGTGTAGAGAATATTTAGCTGACCAGGGCCATCCTATGATACAAATTTTGATTCCAGCAGTATATTGAATTTTCCAGGGTAATAATGCTCCTATTCTTGCAGTTTTACTTGTCCAATCATGGTTTGACGGACACTAGGATGAAGCGATTCATCTACTTTGTCCTGCGTAATCCCTCAATAAAATGGCAAAGATATTATCTATTTTAGAACATTCAGTACAGAATCAATATCCTCTACTGGCATCTCTATCAGAACTTTCACAATAAATCCATGAAGATTGGTACAATATTCCTCTAAACACTATTCAACATTTTCATGATTCGATTCCAGGGCAAATCCAAGCTGCATTATATGCCATAAGTAGCTCTACGCCTTATGAATAAAGCTTCTTTGTATTCATTTGTAAATTCACTCTCCAAAAAATTACCGAAATTTCAAAACTTATATACGAGTTAAAATAGTAATTAAAAAAAATAATATTTTTCAAACATGTCACCATCAGGGCAGAAATTTTGCCAAACAGATAAAACAAATGAAATATTTTCCAATCAGGGCACTATAAAGTAAAATATTGCACGCCAGTGCTAATAGTTTTAATTCTAGTAACTATCTGAAGCTAAGACATTATTTGCCATTCATTTATTATCTTTTATACACTTTGTTGTTTGTGTGTTTATCTTATGTCTTTGCCATTTTATTTTTTGTTTGAAAGATGAGCAAGAAGAGGAATTTTTATGCAGGAAATTTCAAATTACAGGGCGCGTTTACAAAAATTTCTAATGTCAATATTTCTGCTTGGCATTTCTTCATAAATTCTCCGTCCAACACATTCAACTAGTACCATTGCAAAAATAAAATGACTCATTTTTGCAAAAAGAATAACTTATTGCATATAATGTTTTTCTTCCTGAAACATAAGAAATATAAACTATGAAAATAAAAAATGCTATATTTAGCAATTTGTTGCTCGCACCCAGTTAACGAAATATATTTACGTTTTTTGTCAGATAAGCAGATCTGTATATAAGCCAATTCCCATAGTTTAGCTTTAAAAAAAGCTCCCAAAATTCTTGCTTTTATATGGAAATATATGATATTTTAAATTAATTCCATTAATGGTTGATATTTTTATAAATCCCTTGGCATATTATAAATTTTCGGTGGAATTGGGTTAATTAGTAAAGTGATTTAAAACTGAGGCTTGTTTTTCATTAATTTCCTGTCCATGAAAATAAATATAATTGCTAACCTGATTAAAAAAATACAGCAATGAGTCTAAAACAATTAAATCACACTTGATATATAATATATAGTATATCTCAAAAAAGAAGTACAAGCATTTATTTCCTTACCTATTGCAAATAGATACATGCTTCTAGTTGCAAAGTTTCATCAAATAAGGCACTTAAATGTATGAAAATACTTTGCCATCAGTAGAGGGTTTTACAAAAATTAAATTTTTATATGGTCTCCATTGCATAAAGTTGCCAATTAGTAAAATATGTTTCTTACACACATCTAAAAGGTCACAAAGTTTCACGCTTCTGTCTAAAAGTTTACAAGATTATTAAAAGGCAAATTTATTGACTTAATTTAATTTAATGATTAATTTTTCCATAACTTAATTGGTCTTTGACTGAATCATCCATTGTAGTTTTCTGGGATAAAATATGCATTAGAAAAAGTAATAAAAGGCGGACTCGCAAAATAATAATGTATTCTTCGACATCTATAGAAAGTTGCAGGCTTTTAATGTTACTAGTGTATATACCATCCATTTCATCACCTATGATATAAAGATGGGCTTTTTGATCAAAGATCTGCAGAGTGTGCACTGCCAGAGGCAATTCATTCCTTAGTTTTGATATAATGTCGTTCAAAACTAACTAACATATTGGTAACCATCTATTATATTGTTGCTCAAAATGAGAATTATCAATGAATTTCTAAAGATGTTACACCATGCAGTAACAGAAAATTGCCGCTAATGATGAGCTTCTTGTAGGAAAAAATATTTTTTTTAAGATTCCAAAAGTGATGGTTGCGAAAAGTAGCACAAAATACCCAACAACATTGTTACGGCATCTTCACAGTATTCGCCAGTATTTAGAATATTGAACAACGTCATTAAGATATCATGCAATATCCTGTGCTAATAGATACCTTCTCGATTACATCAACATTTGTCTGTCCAAATTACATTTCTCTGAAAAGAAGGATTCAGTTTTACCTGTTGTAGTTGTCTGTAGATTTTTTAGTTGTGCCCAATTGAAAAATTCTGACATTAATTGTCTATTTGTCCATGTAACTGTTATATTGGTCAATGGAGTACCTGAATGCAGGATGATTGCCAGTTAAGATGTTGACTCTGCAGAATCCGCACAGTTGAGAGCAAGGAATTTTATTCTTTGTTCGGCTCTCCAGTAATTCTGTGGAATATCATAAATGTTTAGTTTTTCTTCCCTTCACTTCATTTTGAAGTTGTAACTTTCGACCAATCAAAGTTAACCACATTATAAGTGATTAGCAAATTTCTTTCATGATGATTGGATGATGTACTACTAGACATATGACATACTTGCATATGATAGTTTTTCTGCAATAAATAAATTTCCATTTTTGACGTATAAAGATTTAAGATTTAATTTTAACTTTCCACTATCAATCTCATCAAAGGCCAAAGTTTTGTTATACAGTTTTCTTCGTTATTTAAGGAAATTTTATACGAGGAAATATATACTTAAGTGCAACATTTAGGATAATAATAGTTTGTTCACTTTTTGGGGACACATGTATATATACAGTACGCAAAATGATTTTTTTTAAAGTTTTAGAAACATATAAGCAGCTATTTTATTCATTGCGACGTGTGAGCGTGAGTTTGTTGTTTATTTCTAAGTAAACGAAAAAAATATTTTGAAATAATTGAAAATAAAATCTAAATCTTACAAACTTGAAAAATTTCTTGCAAAAAGTATATTTGTACACCTATATCTCTGGTAAGTATTACTATCATTTCATGTCATTTTTCACATTATAGTTAATTTTTTGGATAGTTTGTATTTTTTAAACATTGAAAGTTATCTTTTTTAACAGTGAAGGTCACTCGCAGAGAAAAGTTGAGAAATGGTCACGAAATCAAAAGAAGTCTCTTTAGACACGAGAACTCATATTGTTAACCTTAGTAAAAGTGGAAATTCTTATCGCGAAATTCAAAAGATGGTTAAGTTACCCTTTACAACTATTGGTTACATCGTAAGAAAATATAAAAATACTGGACGCATTGAAAATGAACGCAGGACAGGCGGCCCGAGTAAATTAACTTCAAGAAATAAACGAAGTATTGTTAAAGCAGCTATTAGAAAACCACAAATTTCTGCTAAGAAAATTGCAGATGACCTTCTCGCATCTTCTAACATTAGAATGACCGCTCAAACAATAAGAAATATGTTACATAGTGCTGGTTTAAAAGGCAGAACTCCGAGAAAAAAACCAATGATCTCTGAAGTAAATAGAAAGAAGCGTCCAGAATTTGCTATGAAATACAAAGACAACCCGATGGACTTCTGGAAAAAGGTTATTTTTTCAGATGAGAGTAAGTTTGAAATTTTTTTACCCCCTAGTATCCGAAAAATCTGGCTAAAAAATAAAACAACCCTTGATAGTAAAAATGTACTTCAGATCCTGAAACATGGTGGTGGTAATGTGATGGTTTGGGGCTGTGTAGCTCATTGCGGTGTCGGAAAATTACACTTTATTGACACAAAAATGACAGCTTTAGGTTACATTGATGTGTTGGCTCCATAACTTATTAGACAGTGCTAGAAAATTGGGTATCGGTGACACTTTCTTATTCCAACAAGATTCGGTGACACTTTCTTATTCCAACAAGATAAAGATCCAAAACTCACTGCGATAGTTACTAAAACATGATTGCTTTATAATGCGCCAAGACGCCTTGAAACTCCACCACAATCCCGGGTTATAAATCTAATTGAAAATTTGTGGATGCTATTGGATGCTCAAGTCCGAAAAAAAAAAATATTACAAGTAAAAATAGTTTGAAAGAAGCACTCATGGAAGCTTGGGAAGAAATAGATCAAGAAACCACCAAAAAATTAATAGAATCAATGCCAAGACGTCTTGAAGCAATTGTAAAAGCCAATGGAATGCATAGAAAGTATTAAATTTCTGTAAAATAATTATAATTATGCTTAAAATTTGTCACTAAGTAAGTGTACAAATACTCTTTTTGTATAGTTTTTATAAAGTTTTATTCATTAATCAACTAAAGTTTATGCGATTGTTTTTTTGTTGATATTTTATTATTATTTTACCTCACTAGAATATATTTCTGCAATTTTAACTTAGTTACCTTA
Source organism: Argiope bruennichi (assembly GCF_947563725.1). Classification (NCBI taxonomy): domain Eukaryota; kingdom Metazoa; phylum Arthropoda; class Arachnida; order Araneae; family Araneidae; genus Argiope; species Argiope bruennichi. The sequence goes on from NC_079162.1 coordinate 97,290,152, forward strand.
TTTTATTTTGCTATAATATTCCAAAATTGAAGTGTACAAATAAACATTTTGTCAACTGTATATATATATATATATATATATATATATATAATATAAATTCTGGTGCAATTGTATTTCTGATATCCAGATTTCGAAAACTTTCAAAAAAGATTTTTACTTTTTATTCACCCAGTATATAAATAAGAATATTTTTTAGCCTCTGTTTTCATGGGGAAGATTTTGAAGTGAAAGGAAAATAGCGCTCTTTGGTCTCAGCATATCGAAAAAGGCCTTGCAATAGGATAGGGGGATTGGCAACTCATGCTAGTTTATAAAAGCTGTATGATTCAAAATTCAATTCAGTAAATTCAAACTCTACTACAACATTTTGAATGGCTGTTGAAAATATTACTAAGATGGACTTTTCCTAGCAAACCTAAGAAGAATGTGCTGGATTAGATTTGTTCTTGAAAAATAGTTTTGATCTCTGCATTGACTATGTAATGAAAATAGTAATTCTATGCATTCATTCCCAAAACTACATAAAAATTATTGGTGAAATACTGTTGCGATGATATGGAAAGTTAGAAAAAAGAATGAACTGATATCTGAAAAGGATAATGACTAAACAAGGAAGTCAAATAGAAAATAGAGTTGCATTGAAAATAATGTCATTAACCTGTAAAATTAATATTTTGTATGGATCCTTTCTTGGACAAAAGTGATAGTTCCATTTATCACAAGATTAAATATTCATTTATGTTGTTGTTGGTTCTGAATCTTCTTTCTTATTTAAAAGAAATATTTTATTATAAGTTGATGTTATCATCTAAAATTCCACATATAGAACTCAGAACTAAGTAGTTTAAATTTATGCTGTACAAAATATTAAAAATTGTGTAGTTCCTAATCAGTTTAGCATAAATGAGGATTTGCTAATTTCAATATCTCTTTAGTACTGAATATTTTGAGATTCCCTTAAAATTTTGGGTGTTTTAACTTTCTTCTTAGTATATAATTTTTTTCCCTCCTTTAGATTTATATCGTATGTCTTGACTTCTTTCAGTCAATTTTAGTCTCAGATTCATTATTTTTTTAAAATGACAAAAATTTTAGTAATACTCAAATAAAATCTAGGTTTGTCAAATTTTAGGGAAAACTTTAATCCTTCAGGCGCCTTGCAGTTTTTATATAAGCCACCAAAGAAAATGGAAGGATTTCATCAGTTGCGTATCCGAATACGCTCTTGCAGACTGCAGGTTTCTGGTATTATTATAACGGTTTTATGACCAGGTAAGGTAGTTCAAGAATCAAATAAATAATTTCAGTTCTGGGCAAATTTATCAAAGTAGATGCATCTAAAAATTGGTGAAGTGAGTTTCAATTTGTACTATACTATGTGTATCTTTGATGCGTTTTGTTCAGCAATTTCTGGGTAAGTTTATTTTAATTTCTCTTTAACTGTAGCTAAATTCATTTTAAATTATCATAATAACAGATACTAACTGTCTTTTCTGGGGGAAAATTTCCTTACTAAAAAAATGGTAACTATGACATGGAACAAAACAAAGTATACAAATTAAGTAAGGTTAATAATTTTATGATACATACCGTTCTACTCAATATCTGATTCAAACCATTGGATTGAGTAAGTGTGCACAATACTGCGAATTACAGAAATTTGTACAATATTCTTTTCCTTTTCTTAATTTATTTTTAATGTGACATTTTTTATTCTCAAAGTAAATCTTATTTGTTTATTATTGTATGTTTTAAATTAATCTAATATACACTTCTTATGCAGGGTACTGTATGGACCTGATCTGACACAAAACATAAATCATTTTCTTTGCATCCAAAATAATGAATTCAGACTCTGGGACAACGACTGAAATGCTTTCGAAAGCAGGAGTATCAGACAGACTATCTGATGCACAACTTTTGAAAAAATTTGCCATAAAAGACTGTTATATAAGACTTGACCAAATGAAGGCTGATGAATATGATGCAGCCGGCATCAAATCATCTCAGAAAATAACAGGATCTAATACACCTTTTGGTTCTAATAGTGAATTTAATGGCCCAAAATTCGCAGAAAAGCAAAATGAGCATGAAGTTAGACAAAATCCAGCTTGCAATACCAAAAGATTACCATGTTATGAAGCAAGTCCAGATATTATAATAGATAGGGAAATAGAATTAGTTACAGTAAATTCTGAGTCGGAAGATGATGTTTATCAGGTGGGATATTGTATCAATAAAAGCGATCCTTGGGAGCATTTATTGCGTGGTACATTTATAGAGATGTATGCCGAGTTTGGAAAAAAAAGAAGAAGAAACCGCCTATCAAATTCTAAAATTTTAAAAAGATGTGACATGAACAATATAAAAGTGGAAAGTTACATTTGGGAAAAGCAGCATAAGCAAAATACTGCTGTGCAAGCTATAAACGATGGAGATATGGCAAAGCACCAATCACCTTCTCAAACTAAAACTTCTCAACTCCATTTGAATAATAGAAATGGATCAAATTCTAAAGTTTTAAAGAGAAAAAGAAGTAGCAATGAAAATGATATGAAAGCACAAGGTGGCATTTTGGAAAGGCAGGGGAAACGCCGTAAAAGAAATGTGCAAAATAGAGCTGTGCAAGCGGTAAATAATGAAATTGAGAAAGAAGAGGATAGTGATAGTATTCTGGTAAAAAAATATGGGCTCAAAAACTGTTTTGTTGCTATACCACGACTTCCACCTGAAATCCCCGAATTGCCACAACCTCAACCAGTCCAAGCTCGTTATGGTCAACAATTTATGGAAGAAATTGCGCAAAGAGCTTGCCCACCAGCTGGAAATAACGTTGTAGACTTAGACAGAGTATATACGGAGGCAGGAGTCGGACAGTTCTCAAGTCTAATTCGAGAAACGCTTACTCGTGAGATAAAGAAATTCGTAAATCGTATGTGTGGAAGCGATGCAACCTTTAAAAACTGACGTAGAATTATTGCTAGAAATGAGGAAAGATTGAAAGCACAAGGGATGAAAAGAAAGATGTGGTATAATAATCGGAAAATACGGAAACCTTCGAGAAATATAAAGCACCCCTTAGTTCTAGCAGAAAGAAATGAAAAAGTTGCTTTTTTAGCCAGAAAACTTGCTCAACAAAATAAAATTGACCATGAAAAGTATCAACAACCTAACTGTAGTGGTATTTATAAAGAATGTCATAGTGAAAAGGAATCCGATCATATCCAAATTTTTAAATTTCCATCAAAGATGGGTGAAAAACTTCAGGACTTAAATGCTGATGGTAAAGAAAATCATATTGGAAAGCAGCCACTTATCTTTGACAGCCAGCAAGACATTGAAACTGAAACAGTGCAAAATAATGATAATGATGCATCAACCTATGCAAGTTCTAAACCATGTGAAAGTCTGCAATATCGATTGCCAGTAAAGTGTCCTGTGACTGCAATAACAGAAATGGATTGTATTCCATTTCAGTTAATTGACAGTAATGAACACACAGATACAAGAAATGCATTGAAGGAAGTTATATATGATGTGAGTCCTGAGTGTAATCCACTGTCCCTAAATAGAGAAATTCCTCTAAATATGAAGCATAATAATGATGCTAGTGAAAATAAAACCTTTGGTGCGACAAATGAGTACAATCCACCATCATTAAGTAGAGAAATTCCTCAGAGTATGGAGCATATTGATAAAGCCAGTGAAAATTTAAGCCTTGGTGCAGCAAATGATCCACCAACTTTAAGAAGAGAAACTCCTCTGAGCATTGAGTATTTTAATGATGCCAGTGAAAATAAAGGCTGTAATGCAGCAAAGGAAGAATTTTTTGTCATTGATGAAGGTTCTGACTCTGAAAAAAAGAGTTGTGTTTCATATTCAGAGGAATGCTCTGGAGCAGATCAGCAGTTGTAATGATACATTATAACAACATTTTAAAAACATATATATATAATCTCACATTCACTGTTATTTCATGTTCATCATATTTGTGCTATTCTCTTGCCAAAGTAAATTGGTTTCTGAAATAAATAAGATTTTTTTTTTTTTTCGATTGCCAGTAAAAGTTTTACATTGAATAGTCTTGATCCTCGTTTTTGAAGAAAAGTACTACGAATATAAAGAATATTAGTATTATATCAAATATTTCAATGTTAAAATAGAAAAAACAATTAAAAGGTGAAGTTATTTGCTTTGATTTATGAATTCTGATTTGATGCTAATCATGATTTTCCAATATCGTTAGTCCTTCTAATAAGCTTGCTAGTATTAAGTGAAGAATGAATATCTAAAATTTATGTTTTATCTCTTAAAATGGAAAATATGATGAACTAAGTGAAGAATTACTGTACTGTACTGTAGAGCTGTATTAAGTGAAGAATTAATACTTAAAGTTTAAGTTTTATCTCTCAAAATGGATATATATATTAAACAACTTCTTGACTTAACTGTTACAGTAAGTGTGTAGACTTTTTTTTTTTTTTTTTAATTCTTACAACTAAAAGTTTTTTGCAGTTTTGCTTGTTAAAATTATATCTATTGATTATTCCAAATGATTAATTTTAAAAAGTTAAAATCACTGTAAATAGAAAGTTCCTCAATCCCTTATTAGTTCATGTGTCTGTATTTGTGTAGAATTATGTAAGATTTATAACATGGAAACTTGGCTGTATATAAACAACCATTGCCTTTTACAGGATATCTATTGTTATACAAAAATCAATGAAAACTATAAAATATTCCTTATAAATTTAGATTTTTATAAAAAATATATTTAATCTTTTGGTGAATTTTCCTTAAATGGGCCTTATTATAATTTTTATATTATATTTAATTTTAAGAAACAGTTTCAATTTGGGGAGAATTAGTATTTGAAAATCCGAAGTTTAAAGAAGTATGTATTTAAAAATGTTTTATGTTAATTGAGCCAAATGTGCATTTAATTAAATTCACATTAATGTTTTCTCGTAGAAACGCGATTAATTTTTTCTTTTTGAAAATTCGGGTACTTTTTGAAAAATTAAATCATGGTATGTATCTATGATATTGCCTCCTAATTCTCTAATTAGCAGGACAAAGTTTGAAATTATTTTAATGCCCAATAGAATTCTATATCCATTCGATAGAGTTGCAAAGACTTTTCTGATTTTCATTTTATACAGAAATGATTCAATTTGATGCAAATGCGAAGGAACTTTTCTTCTGTTTCCTAAGTGGTCTGAAATACGTTGTAAAAAATAAAATAATATTTAACCTAGATTGTAAAATGTATTGTATGTAAGTGTTTTTATTGTTGGCAGGCATTTTCAAATGCTTGTTAATTTATTAGTAAAGTGTTTCATTAAAATGCTGCATGGAATTAAAGTGTTAGATTAAAATGTTATGACATATTTCAGCTTACTTTTTTATTGTATTAACCTTATGAAAATGTATCTGCTATTCTAATGATTGCATTGTTATCCTATTTCTACATAGTAATGTTTATAATACTTGACTAGTGTTAATATTATACTATTTTTTTCAATTTATAGTGTATTTTTTAACAATTTATTTGGCAGTTTGACTAATAACATGATTTAAATTGACGTGCCTATGGTTACCTGGTCTGTCTAATTGTAAATTCACTTTTGCACCCTTTCTCTTACAGCTAAAAGTTTTTTTGTTGCAATTTTGCATATTAAAATTATATATATTAATTATTTAAAATGATTAATTTTAAATTAAAATTACTGTAAATAGAAAGTTTGTCAATCCCTTGCTAGTCCATGTATCTGTATTTTTGCTGAATTATGTAATTTATTAGATGGAAGCTTGTCTGTATATAAACAACCACTGCCTTTTACAGGGTATCCACTGTTATAAAAAATCAATGAAGATTATAAGTTTATAATATTCCTTATAAATTTAGATTTTTATTTTAAAAAAATCTAAAAATTTGTATTTTTGATTTTATGTACATAGTACATAAAATCAAATATCATTTGACAAGATAAACAAATATAATATATTTATTTAAACAATTTAAGATTAAAAAATTCAAATCAATTACAAACTAAAATATACTTTTCAGATAAAACACTCAAGACAAATTATAGAATCCAATTTTTTTGTCCCCACCTCCCAAGTTATAAAACAAAGCAAGAAATAATTCAGTTTTAAGATAAAGATGTCTATGCAAACACCAATTTTTCTTGTGTTTTGAAACAAGATTCTTTGGAGACTTATACAGTCGGATTTGCTTTATAAAGCTAAGCAAGCTTCCAATATAATTTTCCACTTAATGATTTTACTATAAACAATAACCATATATGCTGCTTCTGTTGTCAATATCCCCTTTTCTCAATTAATACAAAGCCTACAAAAGTGTATTACGTATCAGTTGGATTATTTGCCGATTAATGACATTTCATACTCAGTTTATATTATACGATGCTTAAAATTTAAATGTAGGGGTAAAAAAAAAAAAAAAAAAATCAAAATACAAAAGGTAATGGAAATATATTTGCATTAATAAACTGTCTTTGTTGTTTACTGTATACATTTAGATGAGAAATTCCAATAACTGGAACAAAGAGCACTTTTTTATATTTGGTGATTGAGAGAGTTCCAAATTATGAAAAGATTGTTATTTTATGCTTGTAAAGAAACTAAATTACACAACAATACCTTACCCTTAGTTGATGCATATCCCTCTCATGTTTGATACAGCAATGAACATTTCAAATGACATTAAAAAGAATGTACCCTAAATGTCTACAGCTTAAATGAAAGCCAGAATTATACAACAATCACTTGAGCTGAACCATTAGGACTTCATTACTTTTAGTTTAGCAGAATAATTGTACCTTGATCTATATAAAAGAAAAATGTACATATAAGCTATACTCTGATGACTTATATTGCCTATTTTCTACTTATGTGATGTTGCATGAACACATAGTTTAAACATTACATACAGTATTAATCATAAAACATCTATTGAACAGAAAAGCATCGAAAAAATGAAATATCATTTATACCAAACTATTGAGAATTTTAATTCTCTTATTGCAGTTTTAAAGTTAATTTTATAAGATGGAAAATGGATAATATTAAATGAAATTTAATCCTTTTAATTATTTACTAGTATTTTTACAGATAAGAATTACTTTTTAAGTAATTCTTGTCTTTTGTTTTTGTTAGCAATTCTTGTCGTTTTTTCCTTTACATTCATTAAATATTTAAAAAATATATTTATACATGACCAAAGCAACATTTTAAATAGCTTACAGCGATATATTTATTAGCACAATAATGATCAAATAAATATTGAGACTTTAAATAATTTGCAGATTGTTTTGCAGCAATATGTTGTGGTTTTTCAGAGATAATAAAATAATATTTAAAATCAAAATTTAATGTAATTGTGCACAATAGTGTTAACTGCGTTTGGGATTGGAGAAAGAAGCTATGATTTATTTAATTTAAAAATAAAGCCACAGTTTTTAGCAATTTTGTCTTACTTTCTGTTAAATTACATCTAAAGGTGTCAAGAATATAGAACTAACTGAAACAAAAATTTTGTTTCAGTTAGAAATGCATGATATCCAACAACTATATAGGTTATTTTCTAAAACTTTTGTTAGTTCTATATTCTTTTCACCAATTTGAATGCCTGGCCAAGATGAAATAATTGCATTTTCATTATCTACATCACCCAAATTGTGCAAGTCATTATTTGTAATTAGGAATTGACAAAAAGTTTTCATAGAAGTACCTAGTTTTAATAGAAAGCTTATCCTAATTTCCCCGCCCCTTCTCAAACTACTGCTAAACAGATATATGATAATTTTTTCTAAATATTTGTTGATATAGAGCAAATTTACTTTCTAAATTATCTTTGAAATTTTCCTGGTAAAATAAAATTAAACTGATCTTTATAGTAAATAGCTATTTCTGAAAAAAAAAATATTAAAGGCTAATTATATTCAAGGCTTGTATATGTTTCTTTTGATAAAACACCGATTGTGCAGTCTATTCTCCCCCCCCCCCATTTAACTAGCTTAAGAAGTTACCATAAGGCAGAAGCTGCTTAAACTTAATCATATTCTTTAAGCCTACATTAGATAATTTTGCATTCATTATTTTTTAATGAGGCAATATTATTTTAATAAATTCAGCTGTGTTAGAGAAATGCAACATTTTGCAAATGTCACCAGCCTCTTTTCATTCTCCTAGCTGTATTATGAAAATGTAAATAAAAATGAATGTGTAATGAATATGTAAATGTGTGCAACAATGAAAATGTAAATAAAAATGGTTTGCATACCTTTCTATTTTTGTTGAATTCAATTTTTGTATTCCAAAGCTTTTAATTAATTTCTTCTTTCGCAAATTAAAAACCGAAATCTCTGGTCTTATTTCATAATTATAATTGGTTTGATTGGTATATAGGGCATGTAAATATCACAAAAAATGCACACAGATAAAAAGTAAAAGCAAAATTAAAATCCCATGGAATTCACCGTCACAGTACTTAGCGTGCGCGTTGAAACGTAACTAGGATATAAAGCTGTGAACGCTGAGAGGGGAGTGACTTCTTTTCACAGGGTGACCGTAAATAAGTCCAATCATTTATAGAAGATCTCGCATATTGACGGTCCCACTTAAGGAGAGATTGAAGTCGCTTCTCTTTGGTTCACTTTATTTGACAACGTTCCTAATGAACATTATAAGACTGCAAGTCAGGATTTTAAGTTTTGATTTCGATAAGTTGTGATTTTCGTCGCCAGTCACATACAGAGAGTTTCTCATTTCACAAAGAGTAAGACCGAAGCCCTTCTGAATTTATGCCTGATAATGACTATAGCTGAAAGCAATAAACTGCTTAATCTCATTGTATATGAACCAGATTTCTTTCGCACTCAAGCTTCCACGATAAAATATTCATTTTTTTTTTTTTTTTTTTCTTTCTTTAAAAGGTTTCTGCAGACATTCAATGCTGCAAATAAATTCCATATGTGATATCCCTTAAATGAATATAAAGCCATAATTACTGTCATATATTTAATATTTTTCTATGACTGAAACGATTTGATATTCACATAATTAAATTGTCTGCGCTCGGTTAGCGTGAAAATAACGCTGCCGCCAAGGAATGCCGTTTTTTTTTTTTAAACAGATGTATGCCTTATTTGAAAGTCCTTTTGAAAATGAAAGTTATGTTTTAAATAAATTGCCACTGATAAATTTCCCATCATAGATTTTTAAATATATCTTGGATGATTCATAGAAATTCATTCAAATGTGAATAATTTTTTTAAAACATGTAACAGAAAATCTAAATGTTGACATAAGGTGATTTCAGTGATTTTCATACGTCATCAGTAAAATGTTGACAGTGAAGAAAAGAAAATAGTTGAGTTTATTAAAATTTCTAATATAATATTAATTTCATTTTCAGTGAAACTTGTATTTCTCTTTAGCGGAAAAAATTATAATTATTATATAAATTATATTATATAAATTTATAAAATTATTTTATTTAAATAATTATTTTCTTTTTTCAATAAACTTACTTTTTCCTTAAAATATTTTTAATTGTAATGCAAATAAATAAACTGCCACTTTAACAGCATAAAGGGTTTTTTTTTTTTAATTTTTTATTTTGAAACAAAGTGTTTGAGAGGTACATAAAAGAGAAATGAAATCCTTGGTTTTGTAGACTCGGAAATATAATGATTTGTAAATTTACTATTAAGTTGTTTCAAGAAAATATTGATAATGCCTGCTGAGTCTCAGTATCTAAAAAAAATCGAATAAAAACGAAAATGAACGAATCGATGAAAAAAAGGTTGTATCCCGCCTTTTGACTATCGGTCAACTATATTCCAATGTGTAATGTCTGCATATTATCTTTACTGGAATTTTATTTTATTCTTTCAATGAATTTTTTAATAAGAGAAACGAGCTGAGAATATATAGAATAAATCATAATTTTTCATTAATTATAAAATATTTATTAGCAAAATAAAAGTATCTTCAAATTACAATTTCCAAATGTTGAAATACGTCTACATTTTTTTAAAAAAAATTGCTTTTATAAGTTTCTTAGCTATGTTTCGTAAAAAAGATTATTAAAAAAAGACACAGCAAAAGGCAGTGTTTATGGTTATCAAAACTATATAGTTTTACGAGTTAAAAGAACTTAATTCTAAAGTTAATATATTAATTCAATAATATAAATAATAATTATATATAATTACATTAATATTTTTATATTTGAAAATAAACATATAATTCAAAATACTGTTCAACAAAATAATAAAAGGTTTTAAAGATCGTAATTTGTGAAAGTCTCCTCTCTTTGTGTATTTTATCCTTTAATGAGGAAATCAAATTAAGATCACCATGAATCGCAGTGCATCTACATAATTTTCGAAAAAAAAAAAAAAAAAATGTGTCTCCTTTTGTTTAGCCTTTCAAATACACAATTTAAAAATAAAAATACATTATAGCGGTATTAGTAAAATGATTCTGTAAACAATTGGTAAGCACAAACGCTCCTTCTACACCTACAGAATGTCTTACAATAACAACTAAACTTCTGCAAATGGAAGAATCTTCCGAAGCAAACCCAATCAGGAGTAGTGAAACCTGAATCAAAGCAAGACAACCATCATCTTTTATACTTGGGCATAACTTTAATTATAGATTTCAAAATATTTTTGTACCTCAAACTCAAAATATTTTTATACAAAACTTTCAAAATTCAGTGAGGCAGCGTTTAAATAATTTCTGTAACTAAAGTCATAACTTGCATTTCCAACAGAGATTACCACCTTCTCCTTGTAGAATTTGTATTCAAAAAGGTATTCCAAATGTCTATCATTAGACACAAATATGTCCTTTTCGACAACCCCACTTTTTGGCTAATGTTCCAATAACAGCTAATTTGACTTCTCCGTGCACAGAAGTCCCTCATGGCTGTTTTCAAAATCCTAAAATGAGACAAAATTCTTCTAATGAGGCCCCTGGCCCAGTGCAGTCCCAATTATTAGTGTCCAGTTACATTTCAACTTTACCAAGTTTAGCTAACTTGGATAATGCATCTAACCCTTATACCAAGGTAAATATTGTTATTCACACAGGATCCCCTCTTTCTATTATATCTGCAAATACTGCGAAAAAACTTGACAAGAAAAAAATGTACACCCAATTAAGATTAAACGAGCTCATGGAACATTCCTATTAACCAAATTTGTGACATTTATTTAAAAATTGGTCAAATAAAAAAGAAAATCAAATTATACATCGTGGACATTCTTTACCATATATAATCTTATTGCTTCCAGATTGTGGTTCATATAAATTAATTATAGACTGTGATAAAAATAAAATATTTCAAAATGGAAAAATTATTACAAACCTGCATACCAATAATAATTATATGTATTTACATATTTTTGAAAATAATAACACTGGTGATAATAAGGTCAAGGTAGTGAGAGGAAATTTTTTCACCTCTGATTGTAAACAAACTATCTGAACCTGTGTTATCTCTTGTGTCAGAATATTCTCGAGTGTTTGCAAAAAATAAATATGTTGGTAGAATAAGACTGGAACTCCCTAGAATAATTTTAAAATCTGATTTACCAGTTTCACAAAGGGCTTATAGAAACTCGGATACTGATGAAATTGAAATAATAAGCATATCAAAAATTTGTTAATTGCAGGTTTAATGAGAGAATCTATTAATAATTATTCCTGTCCTATGACTTTAGCATATGAAAATAGAAAAAGTCGTCTCTGTATTGATTATCGTAAAATTAATTCCCTCTACAAATCTGAGGCAAAGCCCCTGCCTAGAATAGATGCTTTATTAGATAAATTAAGTACTGCCAAAGTTTTTTCAACTTTGTATCTTGCATCTGGATATTGGCACATACCCTTGCATGAACAATATAAACTTAAATTGGCATTTGTTACTACTGAAGGTTTATACGAATTTCAAGTTCTACCTTTTGGCTTTAAAAATGCACTTGCACTATTCAATAGAACTATTCGTAGAATTTTAAATAAACATGCATTTTCATATTTTGCATGTCACTATTTTGATGTCATAGTAGTTTTCCCTAATTCAACACTATGATAATTTAAAACAGATTTTCCAAATGTATGAAAAAGAAAACATTAAATTAAAATTTTCTAAATGTGTATTTCCTCAAGACAAAATTAATTTTTTAGGTTATGAAGTCAAAGAAGTATACATTTCTCCTGATAATCATAATATTAAAGGGAAAAAAAATTACAGCCTCCAAAAAATGTTAATTAACTTCAAGGTTTCCTTATTTCTGTAAATGTTTATAATAAGTTTATTGATTCTTATGCCAAAATTAGAGAACTCTTAAATAATCTTCTTAAAAAAAGATACACCATGGCAGTGGATAGATGAATGTCAAAAACTTTTGAAAAATTAAAAAATAAATTGATAACAAAACCACTATTACAGCTATATAGCCCCAATCTACCTCATCATGTTTTTGTGATGCATCTCAGGTAGCCATTGGAGCTGTTCTAAAACAGCCTGATTGTTCTGGTAAATTACATTCTGTATCTTACCATTCAAGAACTTTACTCCCTTTAGCATGCCTCCTACTGAAAAAAATTATTGAATAACTGAATTGGAATGTTTAGCGATAGTAGATACTCTTGATAAATTTTATTACTATTACATGGGAAAAAATTCGTAATTCATACTGATCATGCTGCTCTTGTTTGGCTTAAAAATGTTAACAATTTAAGGGGAAGATTAGTTCGCTGGTCTTTAAAGTTAAGCATGTTTGATTAGGAAGTTAAATATTTAAAGGGAACATTTAATGTTGAAGCTGATATGTTATCAAGGCATCCTACTGCTAAATATCTCCGTCATTCTGTTCATTTATTGGAATTGGATGAGATAAAACACTATCAAAATTTAGGTAATTTGGATAATACTAAGTAAAAAAATGTTAATGATGTACTTGTAGTTAAAAAGAAAAATTTGTTTAAAATAGTTGAACCTTTTTCTCTTAGGAGAAAACATTTGCGAAATACTCATGAACAATTTGGGCATCCAGGCGTTCAAAAAGTGATAAATCTAATTACTCCTCAATATTATTGGCCCCATATTACTCAAGATATTGCACCTTTTGTCAAACATTGTGATGTTTATCAACTAAATAAAAAGAAAAAGCAAAAAGGATTTTTTCATCTAAATTCAAACATTTCCTCAGAAATTACAGTGTCAAGCATTTATTGACCTCGTCACATCATCCACAAACTAATTGAAAATGTGAAAGAGTTAATCAATCAATAGTAACTAAACTAAAGTGTAAGGCTAATTCTTCTTCAACTAAAATTCTTTGGACTAGAATTTGAGAACAAGTAATCAATGAATATAATTTAACACCTCATTCAATTGCAAAATTTCCTCCTGCCTATTTGTTATTTGGCAATTTACCTTATCCTCCTCCCTTAACTCAAAATCAGTTCTATCCTCCATTAGAAGAAACTAGAAAATTAGCTAAAGATAATACCATAAAATATTGTTACGGGTCACCGGGTTCGCTTGTAGTGGGTGCCTGGTGCGAAAACGCAATCAGCAGACCTCAATAGAAAACAACGACGCCGTTTATTTACACAAAGAACGCAAGTACACAGACGAGACAAATACAAAGACGAGAACTATTTACAGCCAAGACGTACACACAGGATAGCACACAAATAAACAGTAGCCCACGAGTAGTAATCGATCACAGCACACAAAGCCGCCAGACAGAATCCAGCAGGGGAGGATTTCTTCGGAGCTTCTCTCTACGATCTCTTCAAACTGCTGAAACACTCCTCTGTCTCTTCGCTTTAGCTGTATCCAACTGCCGACTCACTACCACACGACTGGCTACTCCACACACAACTTGATACTGGCTCCACAATAGACAACAGGATTCGGCACACAGTCCAGTTCAGCAATAGCTTGGGCTCCACACAACGCTGGCATTCCGCCGTTGCTTCGCTATCCGCTCGAAGACTCGTTGCTTATCTACGATTCCGATCCGGTTCATTGCTGCTGACGGTGAGATGTTAAGGAGTACCCACTTCAAACAGAAGCTATCTCCTGTAGTTGGGGATAACTGATGAAGGCATGGCTTTTATGAAATGACATGGATTTTTGGGAGAGGTGCGGTCCGAAGGACCGACCTCTCTTCTTGGCAGATGAAGAATTAGGCCAGAGCTGGTAAAGCGAGAAGGCAGGAGGTGTAGGTGCGGCGGCGACCAATCAGGAACGGCTAATGGGAGACGTGCGGGTAAGGGTGAAGTTGGCAGTGTCTTTGAGGAGGATTAGTTTTCTTTCTTCTTTTGGCTTAGTTTCTTTTAATTTTGCTGCTGCAGTTAGGAGTCCTGGGAATTCTTGTATTAGTTTTCTAATTTCTTTGAAGGCTTCTATTAATTCCTTCATCTCTGAGATGCTGGTTATAGGGCTGTGAGCTTCTCTGGGTGAGGTAGATTCAGGTGACTGTTGCTGGTGTTGGGGCCTCTGTCTTGATGTGGGCGGATTCTGGATTGAGTCGGGAACTTCTGTGAGGTTTATTTTTCTATTCCTAAGGGTGTCAGCATATGTTCTTCTATATCCTGCGACTGGGGCTGTTGATGGATAGGAAGGGCATCCTTTCCAGGAAGAAAAGGGTCCAGTTCTCTTGCAGTTGATACAGATAGGCTCAGGGATTTTTTCTTTATTTTTTCTTTCTGTAGTCACTCTGCAGTTGTGTGGTTGCCATTACATTTAATACAGCGAGGATTGCATCTGCAATTCCTAGCGCTGTGGTGGAATCCTGCATATCTGTAGCACATTGTAGCTTTGGCGGGCTTCCTGTATGTTTCTATTTTAATTCTGATGTAGGACAGATGAGTGATGTTATAAATGTTATTGAAATTACCCATTTTCTTTACTTCCACAAGGAAAATAGGGTAGAAGGTCTTATTTCTGTAGTTTTTGAGTTGGGAAATACGTCCTATATTGAAATGTAGTGCTTCCAATTCTTGTTTTAGGTCATTCATATCATGGTTGATTGGCAGTCCCTTGATTACGATTTTGATGGGTCTCTCTGTGGGTTCTTCTGACAGCACGTATTCTAGTTTCTTTTTGTTTAGGAATTCCAAGATTCCCAATATTTCTTCATCGGTGCCGGGGGGGATTTTTATGAAGCCATTTGAGTAGCTATTATCTGTGCTTGGGTATTCCCTGTTGATTTCTTGCAAAATTAAGCTATACCCTTCAGAGAGTATAGGGGGAATTTCTTTTCTTGTTGTGGGGTCGCTTCTTCGAGTATTTGAAATTTATTGCTGGTGGTTAGGTCTGAGTTGTCTATGGAGCTTTTTCTTTTTGCCATGTGTCTTTTATCGACAGGTTTGAAAGGCTGGTCAGTTTCCATTTCTTCGTTTGAGGTAACATGCTTTTGACATCCTTTTATTCGACAGGGCATAAAAAATTGGAACTCAGTTTCAAGTTTTTCGATCTTTGCTTTCAGCTCATTTGCCTTACTAAGGTCATCAAGGAATTGAATGGTGTGCTCTTGATTATTGTTACTCATTAGTTGTAGTGTGTCATTAAAGGTGTTGAGGATTTCTCTGTTGCTTTTCATTCTTTCTTTGCAGGCTATCAAGTGTGCGCAGATATCAATGGTGTTTTCTGTGTGTGTACGACATTTTGGGAGGATGCAGGGTCCAAGCTCCTTCAATCTCTTAGTAGCTGCGTCACGGATTTTCTGGAGTACTTTTACGTTTGCAGGGTTTGTATCCCTTTCAATATTGACGTTGGAAATCTCCCACATTTTTTCCGACTTTTGAATCTCTTCACATCGAGCACTATGTGTCGAGTGAAGATCAGTTCTGAATTTGTATGTTTCATTGCAGCTTAAGACTACCGGCCTTTTATAGCTCACGGGAGGCGGACCGGAAGTCTTCTAGGCCAATCGGGCGTATCTCGGTTCCTAATGGATGGATCGTTACAATTCTCAAAGTTTTCAGCATTATCTATTTTGTGGCCAAATTCATAGCCAAGTCGCCAAGTTTGTCGCCAAGCTCTGGGATCACTGGCTCGGCACCAGAGCAATATCCAATACAGATGATTGTAAATCCGTCTTTCTGGTGATAGAACTAACCGTGCTAGGAAGCAACTGTACAGGCTTGTAACAATATCATGATAAAAATAAAATGAGATATGATGCTGGATTCATAGAATCTCCATTTAAACCTGGTGAAATTGTATTGTACGAGGAATTTAACTATCCAAATCGTAGACAATTATCTCCATTATTTTCAGGTCTATATGAAATAGTAACTAACATTTCAGGTGTAAATTATGAAATAACTAAACCAAATGCATTAAAAAACAAAGCTATAGATATTGTACATGTGTCAAAATTAAGAACCTATTATCCACCAGAAAAATTAAAATCAAGTCATGAATAATAATTTAAGTAAAAAAATCCTTTTATTTCTGATTTTTTTCACATATTTAGGTTGGCCTGTTGTCTCCGCTCGTAAGAGTTAGTTTTCTTTTCTTTTCTTCATGATGATGATGATGTTGTTATGATAGGTACTATCACAACATGTATTCAAACATAGCAGTCTTACTGAGACGCGAATCTAGGGTCAACAATTAATTAATTTCTATCTCTTTCTATTTTTATCCCGGGTATTTTGTTCTCCTCTTTGGAAACGAATATAAAGATATAGAAAGAGATATATAGAAATATATATAGAATATATAAAGAGAAAGAGAATAAGAATTATATCCCCCTTCTTGATGTCCTACTTTTTAGAACAAGGTCTATTTAGTCACCACTAGTTGGCCACTAAAGGTTTTTTCTTTCAAAATTACATATTTTAATGCCATTTGTTTAAGTACAGTAGACTCCCGATTATCCGCGGGCGGGTTATCCGCGCCTTCCGCACAAAGTTTTTTTTTTTTTTTTTTTTGACTGATTTTTTCAAAAAGGTGCAGTTTTACAGTTATGCTTTTGTAATTACATAATACATTACAGTATTAATACAGTACATATGTATTAATTTTTCTATGTATCCTTGACGCCTCTCGTAAATACAAAGCACTTTTCTGTTTTCATTAACAAAATGCAATTTAGGTTAGTTTTGAGTGATATACTAAAATATTAAGCGTTAGTTAAACATTTCCTGCTGTTTATTTTACGTTTTATTGCACATAAAACGATTTTTCAAAGTTGGAATGACTGTTTTCTCTTTTGCTACACCCGTTTTTAGCTTTTTTCGGATTATCCGCGAATTTTGTTATCCGCGGCGGTCGCGCCACCCAATTCCGCGGATAATCGGGAGTGTACTGTATTAATGTTTATAATATGAGTATTTTGAATCTCATATTTATCATTTTCATGTTCAAGTGTTTCATATAAAATCATAACTATGCTGATATTTTATTATTATATAAATTCGATTTATTATTCCATTATTTTATATCCAAATTGATAATTTTGGTGAGCCTTCTACTATTAAAGGACATTATGCGCAAGCATTCTCTAGAGACATTTCTCACCAAATAGAGATAATCAGCTAAGTTTCTGCAGAAAATGATTTTTATATTGTGCATTTTATTATTATTATTATTTTGGTGTAATTGAATATTTATCTAACATTTTTACAAATATATTATATGTTTATACTTTATTTCCTTATTAAAATGAATTTTTATATTCATGTAAAAGCAAAGTAAACTTAGGTATAACTTTAATATGCATCTAAATTTCTTACTTGGACACCACTGTAAAGTATAGTTGTGTGTCGAAGTGCCCCGATGCACTTCCGTGTCTTGCGGTGAGAGTCGGAAATTATAATGATATTTCTAAATCTACATTAAATCCTAATTAATTTTCTAATTTTTATCTTAATTTAGCCCATACTGACTTCATTTTAATTTCCTGATCCAATTACACCTTTTTTTATTTAATTAATGCAATAAAATCTGTTTAAAATTGCTGAAATCGACAAGTTTACCACACTCCGAATGAAAGGATGAACATTTGTCGATTTAAACAAATTCTTTTAAAATATCCCTATAATTTCGTTGCCTAAATCGACCCGTGCAAAGAAATTCCTACCAGAATCTCACAATATATAATCATGAGGATAAATATTTCATTCGCTTTTGTGTTGTGATGTAGCTTGACGCCCTCATCGCTTTTGCTTGTATATCAATTATGCCTCCTGGATGGAATAAAGCGATGTTTAAAATTTTCAAAGCATATATATATATATATATATATATATATATATATATATATATATATATATATATATATATATATATATATATATATATATATATATATATATATATATATATATATATATATATATATATATATATAGGCATTATGAAATTTCAATTAAAATTAAAATCTATTTCTGAAGTCAAACTAAAAAAATTAAAAATTATTTCTGAATCAAACAAAAAAAAGTACAATTGTATTTAGAGAGTGCTAATACTGCTACTACTAAAACACAGATGAACTTAACCAAATTAATAAAAATACAGTTAATATTAGCAAAAAGGATAAAAAAGAATCAAAAAGGAAGAAATTAAGAATCTGGCATGAAGACTTTCTCAAGGGTCACCCTCACGAAGGGATTCAAACAAGGGATTTTTTCTGTGAGGGGTCTGACTTTTGTCCAACAATATTGACCCCTCGTGACCCGAAAATCCCCTTAATTGAGGCTTTAGAGATTTATAATTTTTTACCGAAATAAAACAATAAATTACGATCTCCAATTTAAGCGAAAATTATAATAACATAATATAAACTATAAAAGAACGTCATTCACAACCATTTATTGAAACAAAAGAGAATGACCATACAAGTAGCAGGTAAAATCTCTACATAAAAGGTTCATATCATATTTTCCGCGTCATTTACTGCCCCTGCATAAAAACGCTTAGTCATTCAAAGTAATAAATAATTGGATTGTGTCAGCGCCATCTTTTGAGTTAGTTGACATGTAACCGAAAGTCTATTTTTAGTTGTGCCAAAAGATTAGTAAGAAGTCAATCCTTGTCTTATTGAAACTTCTATATTGCAATATTTTCTGGGAAATTCATTAGTAGTTTTTTTAATGAGATTATTTGTTGCTTCAATATAAGAAACTTTGTTATTACAAGCTCTTTTATCTTGTTAAATTGTGAGAAAATTAAATTTTTGAAAATTTCAGAGATTTTTAAAATTTAGAGAAATTTTAGCCAAGATTTAGATATTTTGATTTCCAAAATTTCGAGAAAATACCATTTGCCTCCGGAATGTTTTGGAGAATGGAAAGTGAGAATTTTAGATGAAATTAAGACACAAATGGATGTAGATATTAGAAGAGCTTAAGAAGGAGGGATTTACTTTAGCAAAACATTAATGAAAGAAATACAAAAATTTAAAAGAGAAATTTGTTATTACAGTAATAGATAAATAAGCAAATAATTTCTGTTTATTGTGTAAATATTAATTAAGAGAACTATTAATTAATGAATATAACTGTAATGCAATTTACATTTTAAAGAATAAGGGGAAAAGGAATTAAATAAAAGAATGCTAGCTTTCGCGCAAAAAACTAAAACTAAGACTTGCTCTTTAAACCATCCTTATTTGTTCCCAACAATAAGATTTCATAAAAAAACATTAAATTTTAGATTCGTGACGTGTAGCACTGGCAGTTATAATTACTATACATGAAAACATTTATTTGAATACTTGAAAATTATCCTGAATAAAATTATAGATGAAGATAACTTTATAATTAATAGTAACAAAGAAGTTTTGGATTTTCTAAAAGATAAAAATATTAATAAAATTAATACTTATGATTTTGAAAACTTATACACTAATCTGCCTCATGAAAAATTAATAAATGTCTGTACTTTTATATATGACGAATTAAAAAATTTAATGAAGATTTAAAATTTAAATGAAGATATTATTACAAGAAATAACTGGCTAGAATTATGTTAATTTAAAATTACCGAAAATTACGCTTCTAACAGAATTAATTTTTATAAAAAAGTAAAGGGCATTCCAATGGGAACAACTTTCTCAAGTGCATTAGCCAATATTTTCCTACATTACTATGCGAAAAAAATAATTAAACATAATTTAATAAACGGTTGGAGATATATTGATGACTTACTTTTGTTGAACATAGATAATACTAATATTGTTACTAATTGTTATCCAAAAGATTTAGTACTAAATGAAACAAACAAAAATCAACTTGAAGCTACCTATCTGGATTTAAAAATCGAAATTTCTAAAGGTAAAACATTAGTTGGTATCTACGATAAAAGGGATGAATTCAACTTTAAAATAATTCAGCGTAGTAATTACCATCCTAATCTAAACTCTAAAATTTTCAAAAATTTAATTTTCTCACAATTTAATAGGATTAAAAGAGTTTGTAATAACAAAATTTCTTATATTGAAGCAACAAATAATCTCATTAAAAACTTTACTACTAATGAATTTCCTAGAAACTATTGCAATATAGAAGTTTTAATAAGAGAAGGATTGACTTCTTACTAATCTTTTGGCACAACTAAAAATAGACTTTCGGTTACATGTCAACTGACTCAATAGATGGCGTTGAGACCCTCCAATTATTTATTACTTTGAATGACTAAGCGATTTTATGCAGGGGCAGTAAATGACGCGGGAAACATGATGTGAGCCTTTTTGGTAGAGATTTTACCTGCTACTGGTATGTACTTTCCTTTTTGTTTCAATTAATGGTTGTGAATGACGTTCTTTTATAGTTTATATTATGTTATTATAATTTTCGCTTAAATTGGAGATCGTAATTTATTGTTTTATTTCGGTAAAAAATGGTTTATCTCTAAGGCCTCAATTTCAAGGGATTTTTGGGTCACGAGGGGTCAATATTGTTTGACAAAAGTCAGACCTCTCACTGAAAAAATCCCTTGTTTGAATCCCTGCCTGACGGTGACCTTTAAGAAAGTCTTCAGGCCGGATTCTTAATTTCTTCCTTTTTGATTTTATTTTTATTCTTTTTGCTAATACATACTGTATTTCTACTAATTTAGTTATATATATATATATATATATATATATATATATATATATATATATATATATATATATATATATATATATATATATATATATATATACATGTAACAATTTTCGGAATTCTGTCGGCTCTTTAATATGTAAGCATTATTTTATGTGAAGCATGATGCAGTTTGAAGACAGTGAAGAGATTTTTTATCTTTTTAAATTCTTTTTAATATCCACCGGGAAAGCATGATTATTTACAAGCAAAGACGCGGACATTGTGCGTCCGCCACAGCACAGTGCAAAAGCCAGAAGTCGGGAAGAAGGGCCGAAATAAATTATCCCTTGCCTTATATAACCTTAGATTTTGATAGGGAAAATATTTCTTCACAGTGCTAATGTATTATGAGATTTCGATAGGGATTTTCGTTACACGCGTGGACAAGGTAGGGGAAACAGAGGGAGATTTTAAAAAAGAATTTGCCAGATCAGCGGTATTTTATCTCTTCACGAGGAGTGTGGGAAAGTTAGTTTTAGCTGATTCAGCAGTTTAACAAAGATTCTCTTGAATTAATTAAGTAGAGACAGTGGAATTGGATCACGAAATAAGAGAATATTTTAGAATGAAGTTACTATGGGCTAAATTAAGATAAAATAAGATAATACCATTATATATATATATATATATATATATATATATATATATATATATATATATATATATATATATATATATATATATATATATATATATATATATATATATATATATATATATATATATATATATATATATATGCTTCCTGTGGATAGCCCCAATTACAGTGATATACCCTTTCGCATGATTTCAATGATTCTGTAATATCTATGAATAACTGGCCCATTCACTTTTCAACCGATTCACAGATTTCTCCTTTTTCCTTTTATGACTTCAATTAAGGGGATGAGAAGAATGGCTGGTCTGGGGCTGAATGTTTATTTTGATGTTTCCTGTCCACCTTCAGTGGACACCCTTTCTTTTCCTCCCCCTCCTTCGGAGGTGTCGGTATGAGGCGATTTCTGATGACAGATGCTCTCTGTGGGAATCATAGCTCCTTGACATTGATTGATACGTAGTTTAGTTAACTAATTCTATGGGAAACTCAGAAAGAGTAAACTTTTGCTAGGAAAAAAAATCCAGTTAAATAACACGATATTTTAATGCTTTATTAGGATTGACATCAGAAAATAAAATATAAAGTAGTTAGGAAATAAAGTTTATAAATATAAAGTAGGGGTCATTTACCTCACCTCCTAGGTTAAATCGCACATATTACTTTGATAATTCATACTATAAAATGTTTAATATTGTTAGACCTAATCCTGCCCATGCCAAGGAAGAATCCCTCTGAGTATCAAGATTCAGTTTCAAAAAAGAAAATAGCAGGAAAGGAAAAAGAAGAAAAACTAAATTTCAAAAATTCATGAGTAGATCTGTTTTTTCGTCTACGAAGTAATTCTGGCAATGAAATTGTTTCCACTTCAAAAGTTACAATTCAAGTTTCAGCTGGTGAAAAAAGTTCGGCATAAAATACACAATCTTGCAATGAAAGTGTAGAAACTGTGAAAATCTTTGAAGAAATATATGATTATACATATATGGTTTTATCAGAGAATAACGACGAAAATGACAATAACAAATTTGATCAAGTGCACATAAGTTATTCAGGTTTATAACCAAGCATTATAATTAATAAATTTAAAATGTTTTGTGTTAATAACAAATTTGTGCAACATAAAGGATTTTTTGCTAAGAATGCTGAAGGTAAATCTTTTTCCACTACTTGCTACTTTAAAAAAAAAATGCCAAATTGTAAAATAAAGCTTAGCAGCTAGTTGATTTATTCAAAAGTGCAAGACTCGGTATTTTGTTTTTGCTCTGCATTATTTTCCAGAGGAAATGAAAAATCTATACGATTTAGAGGTGTTAATAATAACTGGAGAAAATTATCTACTGTAATTCAAAATGATGAGCGTTCTATTTGTCACTTAATTCATTTATTGCTTGGAAAGAATTCCTGAAACGACTAAATTTGTATTCGACTATTGATAAAACAAATCAAGTTAATACAAATAAGAAAACGGAGCTACTTAGATTACTATTCCAAAGAACTGTAGATGTGATTCTATTTTTAGCATGTAATAATCTTTCACTACGAGGAAACCATGAAATAATAAGAAAGCCTAATAATGGGAATTTTTTAAAATTTAATCGAATTATTAAGTAAATACGACCCTGTGCTAATAGCTTATATAAATAGAATAAAAAAACTCCAGAAATAGAATTGTGCATGGTTTAGCACATACATCACAAGAACAAATTATTCCTGCATTAGGAAATGAAGTTCTTTACAAAATTAAAGACGATACAAAAGTAGCCAGGTATTACAGTATCCAAATTGATTCAACTTCTAAAATTTGCCATAAAAACAAACTTCGGTCTTTATTAGATATTTAAATTTGAAGAGAAAAGATTAAGTATAAATGAGTCATTTATAGGATTAATTGAAGCAGCTATATGCCTGGAGAATGACTAGCACAAGCTTTATTGGAAATATTAAGTGAGCTTAATTTACATATTATGGACTGTAATGGACAGGCATACGACAACGATAACTACATGAAAGGGAAATATAAAGCAGTACAATCTTGAATAATTGCTCTAAGCCCTCGTACAATTTATGTGCCTTACCTATGACACTCTTTTAATTTATTTTGTGATGATGCTTCCAGCAGAATATACTGTAATTTTTTTGGATATTACAACCTTTGTATTACTTATTTTCTGCATCTACAAAAAGGTGGGAAATTCTTAAACATTTCTCTTAAACTATTATGCGACACTCGTTGGGAAACCAAAGTAGATACGGTTAAAGCAGTGTGTATACAGTTTGAACAAGCTTGTAATCCTCTAGAAGATGCAAATAACAATAATACAGTGGTATCCGAAGCTAAGAAATGGCATTTATTTTATGTTTAATAATATAGTTTACAGTTTGTCCAAAATTAGCACTATCAATAAACTATTTCAAGTAAAAACAATTGTTATCGACTAGCTTTTAATTAAGTCAATAAAATTAAAACTGAAATCCAAAATTTAAGAACAAAATTTAACTCATTTTTAGACGAAGCAAAAGTGATAGCATGTAATTTGAATCTTTCAGAACATTTTCCTGAAAAACGAATTCGAAAAAGAGAAAAAATTATATTTCGAAACAGCAGAAGATGAAATTATAGAAAAACCGGTTGAGGAATTTAGTTATTATTAACTCTGTAACTGATACTGTTATTGTACAGATAGAAGACAGATTTAAAAGTTTTCAAATTAATCTTTAATATAAAAACTTTAGAAAATTACAAATTAGTAAAATGTTCCAAAAACTTTGTAACGTTTTATAATAACGATGCAGACGAAAACCTAATGCAAATAATTATTTTGCTACGGGATTTAATTTTGAATGAAAAGGATGTAAATAACACTCAACACATATTGCAATATATACTAATTAATAACTATAATGATTTATTTCTAAATGTATTAACCGTGTTAAAATTTCTTGACATTGCCACTTACTGCAATAAATGCTGAGCGCTCTTTCAGCAAATTAAAATTAATAAAGAATTGTTTTCGGTCAAATATGTGACCATAATGCTTAAATGCACTTGCACTATGCATCGAAAAAGAAATTGCAAAAAAAATTAATTTTCCCTAAGTAATTAATAGCAAAAACAAAATAACGCATTAAATAAACATGGAATAATTATATGTGTTCGCTTTTGTATATATATATATATATATTTACTTTACAAAACATTTAGGGCCTTAAATGATTTTTTGCACCCGGGCCTCTTCATAGAGAGGGCCGGCTCTGTTAATATCGTATTTAACTCATCGAATTTATTAAAGAATTCTTAATGCTCTACAGAAACCAAACGTGGGAATCCTTTAACTTATATATTAAATTTGTGTAAACTATATTTATGTGCTATGGGAATTATATAAGAGTATCTAATAGACTCAGCTTGGTTTTTGCACCCTTAATGAATAAAAATACCATAGATAGTATCATCTTTACTAATACCTCTATAAAGTGTTTTTATTTGTAAATTGTATATTTGAACCATTAAGCAACTGAAAGATTTTTTCGAAAATTATGTAAATCGAACGCATTTTATGCGGGACTCTACTGGATTACCTTGTTAAAGGGCAAAATACACAAACGGAGGAGGAGACTTTCACAAATTACGATATTTAAAACCTTTTATGATTTTTTGAAGTGTATTTTGAATTTATATATTTTATTTAAAATGTGATATTATTAATGCTATTATATATAATTATTATTTATATTAGCGAAATAATATATTAACTTTATTTTTAAGTTGTTTAACTCCTCAACTATATAGTTTTGAGAATTCACAAATATCGCATTTTGCTGTGCCTTATTTATACAGAATACCAATTTGTAAAAAAAAATTTCTATGAAGCATAGATAAGAAATATGCTATATTTTTAATAGCATTTTTCTGTTGTACTTATTTTAAAATTTAAAACTGGTACTTTGAAAATGCTTTAATTTTGCTAATAAATATTTTGTAATTAATGAAATTTTATGATTTTTTTAATATACTCTATGTTTATTTCGCTTATTAAAATTTTCTCTGAAAAAATGAAATAAAGTTCCAATAAAAATAATATGTAGACATTACACACTAGAATAGAGTTGACTGACAGTCGAAAGACGGGTTACTATCCTTTTTCAAATATTCCTTTATTTTCGGAAATTTCATTCTTGTTCGAATTTTTTTAGATACTGAGACTCAGCAAATATTATTGGCATTTTCTTGAAGCAATTTTATAGCAAATTTATGTGTTGTTATATTTTCGAGTCAACAAAACCAATGATTTCATTTCTCTTTTATTTACCTTTCAAAAATAGTTTTTAGCAAAAAATGTAAGAAACTTTGTGTTAAAAGTGGCAATTTATTTATTTGCAATACAATTAAAAATATTTTAAAGAAAAAAATATTTTATTGAAAAAAACAACAACAAGAATTAGTTAAAATAAATAATATTTATGCGAACATTATAATTTTTCCCGCTAAGGAGAAATCCACGTTTCACTGAAAATGAAAATATCATAATAAAAACTTAGAAATTTTATTGAACGAAACTATATTCTTTACCACATTGTCAACCATATTACTGATGATGTATAAAAATCATTGACAGGTACCTTATGTCAATATTTAGATTTCCTGTTAAGCATTTTAAAGAAAGTTTACACATTGGGATCAATTTCTATGCATCATTCAAGATGTATTTAGATATCTATGATGAGAAATTTATCAGTAGCATTTTATTTAAAAAATATTTTTTTCTAAAAGGACTTAAAAATAAGTCATACATGTGTTTAAAAAATAGGGCATCCTTTGGAGGCAGGGAATTCTCATATTAACCGGGCAAGGACAATTTAATTATGTGAATATCAAATCGTTTCAGTCATAGAAAAATATTATATATATGAGAGTAATTATGGCTTTATATCCATTTTAGGCATATCACATACGGAATTTATTTTCAGGATTGTATGTCTGCAGAAACCTCTTTAAGAAAAAAATAAATAAATATTTTACTGTGGAAGTTTGAGTGCAAAAGGATCATGCACAGTGAGATCAGCTGCTCATTGTTTCCAGCAATAGTTATTATCATCCATGGTTCAGGAGAGTTTCCATTCCTTTATGAATATGGTCATAAATCTGCCATTTGATCCATTGTAGGACCACTCTCACCGAGAGACGTAGATCCGGAACTTTCTGCAAATTGTCGGTGAAATGAACAGACATTAAAGAACTCCAGAAAACCAAAAGTGAGGCGAAATGCACAAGACTGAAGGCACGCACGAGGCACTTTGTGAAATGAGAAACTTACTGCTTGTGACCAGTACTACAACAAAAATAAAGGGGGGGGGGGTCCTAGAACGTGCGTCTGCGTGTAAGACTTTCCTTATGCATAACTGAATTCTTGTTCCTTAGCTTTAATTAGGCAGATCGTATGGATTGTTATTTTCTGTCGTGATAGAGGACCTGAAATCGAAATGTAACCAGTAAAATCATATCAACGATTTGAATAACAACTCTCTTTGAAAAGTATTCATCACTGATATTTGTGACTTTTTGATATTGTGGTGAAAGCTTATAAGCCAGCTAACAGCTACGGGATACGAATAATCACTTTTGTCTTGTGGTCTTGTTACTCGGCTGCGAACCACAAGGTCCCAGGTTCTATTCTAGCCAATTCAACTTCCACATTGGTGACTCGGACGTTCGCCAACTCACTGGGGAGGGGGATATTCTGTAGTGAAATCAATCCCTCCAGTGCGGCAGCTTACTTTTGCGCAATCGCAAGTAATAGCGGCGCCAGGCGAGAGGCGATTCTGACAGATTTCCTGTTTGAAGAGAATACGCACAGACGGCTCAGACGATGTAAGACGCGAGGTGAAAATAAAAGCGTGTGGATTTTAATTGGAATGATTCCTTGGGGATTTATTTCTGAAGATGTAATTATAACAACCTTCTGATAGCAGCAAATTATTTCCCATAATATCATTTACATAGTAACCATTCGTAAAATATTCGTAAATGAGTGTATTTGGAGTGTCGTGCTAGAGTAGTTTGATATGTTATCAAATAAAGCTATTCTAAATGATTCTCCAAAAAAGAAAAAAATCAAAAAGCATCATCAAATAAAGGCCAAACTTTAGAGAATGCTGAGGATATTAATTTTCTTTTATTGCCATGATCATAGCTGACTGTGTAGCCATCCACGTGATTTGCTAAGAATTGTTGGAAGAACTCTAACGCATTTGACACTTTTACACATTTTTAAATATATCGCTTGGTAATGTTTGGATTCGCGCCTATTGCGTAATCTTGAGCACCTCAGAAGTTGTCTTGTTGCTATGCTTTGACATTAGCTAGAGGTTGTAAATGAAAATGGAACTTACATCTGCGTTAGATGATTCCGTAATTTCTGCCATGCATACAAATAATGATAATGTACCTGTTCCTTTGGACACCCCTTGGACATTTTGGATTGATAAGTTAGCAAACTTTCAGAAATGAATTATGTTTTTATTGTCGAATACTTTTAAGTTAAGATTTTCGATGTTTGTAAGTCGCCTTGCAGATTCCAAACTTTTTGGATAATAGTTTCGCTCACACAAGTGCTTCTCATATCAGATTAATAGCTGGATAGTGCTGATTTCGTTTACGAAATGTATTAATCCGATCATTTGAATACCTACCCTCTATTCCCATTTCATTGTGAAAAATATAATGATAATTTGTTTATTGCATTAAAATATTGTAAAGCTGTACATAATCGGTTTGGTATATTAATGAGAATTGAATTTTAAACGGTTAATATTTCAAAGTGTTCGTTTCAGTAGCGAGTGTTATGCGAAATGTATGATGGACTTGGGCCAGAAAATCCTTCTAAAAGCAAATGTCACGCGAAACCGAAAGTAGTAAAGTACATTCAGCATTTCAAAATGAATTTCTAAGGACGTTTCTTTAAAAACATTATATTGCAGGATGTTAATTTCTGAAATGTTTTCATTTTGTTTGATCTAAAGTAAGATCAAGAAGCTTCGCAGCCACACCTAAAGTTTCAGCGTTTCAGTAGTTTTTGTGATCTGACTGTATCGAATCAAATATATACACGATTATTTTTAAATCAATGCAACTCCACTGGAGCTGTTCTTCCATACCAAAGGAATTGTTTAAAATGAATTTTCCCCGTATTTGTATTTTAATCAGGGAAAATGCATCAATCACGATTACTGTCCTTAATAATTATAAATAAACGAAGTTAAAGGAATAAAATAATTTACACATAAATTATACAATGTTGAAGTATGAATGCATATCATTTCTGGTTTTGATCAATCTAAAATTCATCCTAAATTTGTAAACTGTTCTATAAAGTTATGTTCTTAGAGGTTAAGGCATAGTAATTTTTATTTTCATAAATTGGGTAATTTTTTTTTAAGCCCACAGAATTAATTATAGTTCATATCGTTTTTTTTTTTAAATTGAAGATTAATTTAAGGCTGAATTTTTTTTCCAAATAGGTAGTATATTTATTAAAAGAAGAAAAGAAAAAAATCACTATTATGTTTATTTTTCTAACAATTTCTTTAAACAGATTTATATATATAATTTTTTTTGTTCCATATATGGTTAATATTAAAATGAAATTCTCATCTATTTATTTGTTCTCAGTAAGAGATGAAATTTTATTCAAAATTTGTCTATCAGATATGTGCATTGCATTTATTCAGAAATGTTCAAATATTTTTTGTAATTTCATTCGTTAACTTGATGGTATCCATTATGTTTGCCTGAAAAGAAACTTGTGAAACAAGATGTTATTTTACAATTGTTACTTGTATTCAAGTATGTAAATAAATTATAGGAAGAGCTCTGATACATGTTTCCGTTGGTGATATTTTGTATTAGCAACATTTTTTGTTATTTAGCCAAATATTGTAACATTCATAACATTTGCCAAAGTGAATTCTGGGTTATGAGATGTTACAAATAAAAAAATTGCAAATTCATTGAATTTTTATGTTTTAAATTAATTTGTCAATGTCTTTTTTTCAAAATGTATTTTCCAGTCTTTCAAAATATATTTAAATATTAGTTGATGATACTTATTTTCTCTATGTAGACATGAATAGTATATTGCCAAAATATATTCCCTTAGTGTAAAAGAAAAAAAATTATGTGTATCCTTTCAAATTATTTTGAATGCAAAAAAGAATTCCTGGTATCAAATTTTATTGCATCAAAGATCTTATCTTCCTTTGATACTTCATTGAAATGACTTATGGAATATTAGAATGCTGTTTATCAACTTCAGAAACAAGCAAATGTTTTCCATCATTCCAAATAATTCAATTTTTATACAACAAAACTGCTCATATTTGTGTCTGTAAGATTGAAGTGATAATGAGAATGAAATCTTTTACCTTTTCCCAAAAGGTGTTTAGCACCGAGATAAATAAAGTTCAAGTTTTCTTTCATTTGTAAAAATCTTTTATGTTTCTTATAAATAAAAATAAATATGTACAGTTTGCGAAATCAGATATGGCCTATGCACATTTATTTATTAAAGGATGCAGCTTCAGATAAATGAATTAAAGGAAATGTTTCATCCCAATTTTCACTTATGAGAGTAAAAGATCAAATTCTATTCTAATAGATGAATACTGCTGTTTTAAGGGAATAAATTTTCTTATTTGGAAATATATAATGTTTAATATGTTTTTCTATAAACTCCCTTTTAAATTTGTTTCACAATAAATGAATTTCTTCTTAATTTTTACTCGGTATCTTTCTTTGGAGTTAACTGTGTGTTTTTTAAAATTTATTTTTTATTTAGCTATAGTTTTTACTTTTTAGTATGTAATACTTTCTCATTCTCTCTTTTTTCTGTATTAATCACTCATTAGTTTGGGTTAATATATCAAATTTGAAGATATTTTGAGTGAATGTAAAATTCTGTTTTATATCGAGTAATGAATAGCTTTTCCTCATGTTTTTACTTTTTTTGGACTGCTAAAATTGAAAGATTTTAGTTCTTTCCTCCCTGGGAATTTTCAATGTGAATATTCATTAAAAAAGAAAAAACTTTGTATATTATGAAAATTGAAGTCAGAGTTATGACGGCCTTTGTTCTGTCCTGTTATCTTTGGATCATTTTTCATAATTATGAATTTTCTGCTTCAGATCAGCTTCAGTGTTGTTTATTGACTTCTTTAAACTAAAATTTGTGTGTCACTGTGATATGTATTCCATTAGTATTTAGCTTTAAAAATAGTTTAATTTCAATCACAACTTTTATAAAGTTATCTACATAGGAATCAAGAAAGTTGCTTTGGTTTTAAAGTAAAAAACTAAATTTGGGGGAAGTGAAATACTTTCTATTGTTTGTTGATTAAAAAAATAAATATTTTAATTTGAATATTGATCTGTTAGGATGTTTATGCCACTAATTATATTTTAATGCAACTTATTTTATATTTTTGTTATAAACAGTCACATCGTTTATACTTACATTACTTGTGATGGGAGCAACATATTTCAGAAGAAATAAAAATACGAATAATTTCATAGCCCTGTAAACTATTGTAAATTAAATAATATAGAATTTTATTTGTTTTGATCAATTAAATTTTGATAGGATTTTTAAGAAGAGATAATGTAACTTTATTAACTTTAAGAACATATGAAATGAAGATATGATTTATTAGAGAAAGGGTAATATTGGAATGCTTATTCTGTGTTAAAAATAAGCAGCAATAATTAACAAATTGAATTAAGTTTGAAAATTACTATTTTGAGATTGCTGTCCATAATTTCATATCTGCATAATGAGCAATCTTAGGATTTGTTTATTTTGGTTGATAATAATTTGCTTGCAATGAAAAATGTTTATAATTAAAAGATTAAAAATGGCTAACTATTCATTGTGAAGTGTTTGTAGCTCATATCTGTTGTATTTTTATTTATTATTCATACTATTTGTTATACATTTGTTGCAGGACTGAAAGAGGGGTATCGGCCGCTGAGTATGAAGCTAGTTTACAAAAAGTATATACTGTTGCTACAGTGCAGGTAAAGCATATTGAATTTTAAATATAAAAAAATTATTTAGTTTGAATTAGAGTAAGTGAGTGTGAAATATTACCAATCTGCGTCTTTTGCTCCCTAATTTTCAATTTTATCACAATTCTTTAAGATATATAAATTTTTTTGTTTCAATTTTTTTTCTAGCAAGGCAATGTTTGATTTAGTTTATCAGATTAATATCTTGCTTTTGAAGCTGTATGAGGTTTATTTTGGCATCGTCCTTATTTTGAATCTTAGATGACAAAAATAATTCCTGACATTTAAGTCTCAGTTTTATTGATAGAACACATTAGCCCCATTCAAGATGATATTAAGTGTCTTTTGTTTTAAAAGAGTGATATTACATTTACTTATGGAATAAATATGACATTTGAGCTTTATTATGATAAATAGAAGTATTTCCTTTGAGCATGAATAGGATGTTATGATGGCATAAACATAGGTTAATGTGGCTGTGTGAGATGCACTGCTGTTTTAAAAATGCATTGTTCAGCTTTTATTCATACATGATTGTTTCCTCTTTTTTTCTAAAGGCTTTTGTGAATTTACAATTTCTTATGGAGGGAAATTTTTTTTCAGGCTTCAAAATTTTTGTTTTAAAAATAAGCTTACAAATTTTTAAAGAATAGTAAAGTTAATTGTTTGTTATCTACATCTAAAGCTATGCTTAAGTTCTGATTGATTCAAAAATGATAAATAAGTCTGATAGGTTTAAGTGGAATAATGGAAAGGTGGGGAAGGGGGCTTATCTCGCCCATTGTTGGTGTTACGCTACATTTTTCTTTTGCCCTCTTGTTCCAGTTTACTTAAAATTAAATTAACGGGAAATTTCTTTACTAAAAAATTAGTATGATCATATAAAGTAGACAGAATTGTCTTTCATCAAATCAGCTTAATCATTTGCAATTTTCATTGACATCACCAGAGAAAAATTACATTTTTAATATTTCATAAGCTTGTGCGAAGTGACTGATAGAATTGTTTCTCCTTGACTATGTAATTTTGATAATAGAGATAATAGATAGATTTTGATAATAGATTGTTATACCTTTGACAACTTCTGTCTATACTGGCAGCTGTTTTCTACAAAAATGGGCAGCATTGTAAGGATTAGCTTCTAAGTACTTAATTTGTTGCTATTTTAATGAAATGCTTACGTTTATGAACAAATATATTTATCTCTATTTACTACTTACTACTAAAAAGTAAGCATTACATACATAACCTTTTCCTTCACAGCATTTTTTTTATACAACTAAGAATTATATTATAATTATGTTTGCAGTCTGTAGAGATTATTATTCTTATTTTATGCAAATGCTGATTTTTCTATTCCTAGTCAAAAATGAATTATAGATGTTTGAAAGTATACCATGTTGTACCTTTAACAGGTGACGACAGAACTTGGAAATCAGGGAAATAGTGGGGAAATTCGTAAAAATTTCTAAAAATCATGGGAAATTGCAGGGAGGGAACTTCACGCCAAGCATGAGTGCAATCAATGATTTCATGTTATCATTTTTTAACATCCCAAACTTAATGTCGCCAAAATAATCATAGCAATAGCAACTTAGGATAGCTTTCTTTCAAAGGTATAGCAGCTTTTTTATAATTTCATTATGATAAGAAGACTGATAAGCTGATGAATTTTGCTTATAGCAACTCTAATGAAACTTTTGGAAAGATTGTTTTTCACTTTTCAAGAAAGAGATTGCAATTAAATTTTGATTCAATATGTTCTCAATTCAAAACCTTGCAATGATGCAATATCTTTATTAAAAACGATAATTATATTTTCTCATGACAATCAGAAAAGATTTTTGATGAATAAAAATAGTTTTTAGGAGAAAATGAAAAAACAAATGCTCATTGCAAAAATACTGGTTTATGACAGCATTGAAACAAACAGTGGAATAAGTAGTTTTAAGTGTGATAAATTCATGAGCCAAACATGAAGAGTATAAAGAAAAGACAGGAAAAAAATAATTATGCAAAAATTTGGAATGGAAAAAGGGAAGCATCACATCAATTCTCAGGGAATTAAAAGTATTTTTTTTTTTTTTTAAATTCTTGAGGTAACTCGGAAAAGAGTTGAGGAAGAAATAGTAAATCTCACAATTTTGCTAATAGAAGGTTTTAAAGCTGTTTAATTCACTTACAGAAAGAGGGGTTGTTTTAAACCAAGTATTTTTTATTAGTACTCTAATATTTGGTGTTTCAGTTTTGAATTTATTAATTGATTATTGTTTGATAATCAATTAATAAAACGATAATTATATTTTCTCATGACAATCAGCAAAGATTTTTGATGAATAAAAATAGTTTTTAGGAGAAAATGAAAAAACAAATGCTCATTGCAAAAATACTGGTTTATGACAGCATTGAAACAAACAGTGGAATAAGTAGTTTTAAGTGTGATAAATTCATGAGCCAAACATGAAGAGTATAAAGAAAAGACAGGAAAAAAATAATTATGCAAAAATTTGGAATGGAAAAAGGGAAGCATCACATCAATTCTCAGGGAATTAAAAGTATTTTTTTTTTTTTTTTAAATTCTTGAGGTAACTCGGAAAAGAGTTGAGGAAGAAATAGTAAATCTCACAATTTTGCTAATAGAAGGTTTTAAAGCTGTTTAATTCACTTACAGAAAGAGGGGTTGTTTTAAACCAAGTATTTTTTATTAGTACTCTAATATTTGGTGTTTCAGTTTTGAATTTATTAATTGATTATTGTTTGATAATCAATTAATAAAACGATAATTATATTTTCTCATGACAATCAGCAAAGATTTTTGATGAATAAAAATAGTTTTTAGGAGAAAATGAAAAAACAAATGCTCATTGCAAAAATACTGGTTTATGACAGCATTGAAACAAACAGTGGAATAAGTAGTTTTAAGTGTGATAAATTCATGAGCCAAACATGAAGAGTATAAAGAAAAGACAGGAAAAAAATAATTATGCAAAAATTTGGAATGGAAAAAGGGAAGCATCACATCAATTCTCAGGGAATTAAAAGTATTTTTTTTTTTTTTTTTTAAATTCTTGAGGTAACTCGGAAAAGAGTTGAGGAAGAAATAGTAAATCTCACAATTTTGCTAATAGAAGGTTTTAAAGCTGTTTAATTCACTTACAGAAAGAGGGGTTGTTTTAAACCAAGTATTTTTTATTAGTACTCTAATATTTGGTGTTTCAGTTTTGAATTTATTAATTGATTATTGTTTGATAATCAATTAATAAAACGATAATTATATTTTCTCATGACAATCAGCAAAGATTTTTGATGAATAAAAATAGTTTTTAGGAGAAAATGAAAAAACAAATGCTCATTGCAAAAATACTGGTTTATGACAGCATTGAAACAAACAGTGGAATAAGTAGTTTTAAGTGTGATAAATTCATGAGCCAAACATGAAGAGTATAAAGAAAAGACAGGAAAAAAATAATTATGCAAAAATTTGGAATGGAAAAAGGGAAGCATCACATCAATTCTCAGGGAATTAAAAGTATTTTTTTTTTTTTTTTTAAATTCTTGAGGTAACTCGGAAAAGAGTTGAGGAAGAAATAGTAAATCTCACAATTTTGCTAATAGAAGGTTTTAAAGCTGTTTAATTCACTTACAGAAAGAGGGGTTGTTTTAAACCAAGTATTTTTTATTAGTACTCTAATATTTGGTGTTTCAGTTTTGAATTTATTAATTGATTATTGTTTGTAAATTATTTGCATTTTAATTGCAGTAAATAAGCATTTATTATTTGTTAGTCAAGTTATTATCTTTAAATTAATATTCAATGTCTAGTATTATGTGTAATAGAAATCAAATTAAAATACTTTTTTTTCATTTATAAAAGCATAAATTTTTGATTGGAGGAAGTAATTTCGGTAAAAATGTAATTTAGTGAGCCCCTGGCTGCACCAAGGATGCTAAGTTGCCAATAAAGATAGTGCACAAAATAAACAAACACTTCTTCAAAACAGTTATGGTTACCACTTTTTGCATTAAAATTATGATCTTTACTGATAAGTATTGGTTTTTCTGAGATTTTTTTTTTTGCATTTTTTTTTAACCTTTAGGATTACTATCGCTTCTTATCTTAAAAATTTTAAAGAAGTTTTTACAAACAGGCTGTA
This sequence comes from Argiope bruennichi, assembly GCF_947563725.1. NCBI lineage: Eukaryota > Metazoa > Arthropoda > Arachnida > Araneae > Araneidae > Argiope > Argiope bruennichi. Next base: position 97,326,120 of record NC_079162.1, read on the forward strand.
CCGGTCTGTTGTGTATAGAGCAAAATTTAGAGCAAACGATGCCTTCGGCTTCTGAAGAAAGTATTGGGCAGAATTTCTTAAGTTAAAAAAACATTCTATAGCTTTGCTAGCAACGAGAACCTAGTACCTTCGCTAGCACATTGAACATAAGGACTGTGTGGATAGCAGGAGCAGTATTTAATAAAAAAAAAAAAAAAAAGAATGGAGGAAGAAGCAATCGAAACATTCTCCACACAAAATTTCAAACAAGCATTTTTTTCTCAACTTCATCAATTCATATATCCACTCATCCTTCATCCATTCTGCAGGTTCAAAATATTTCATGCCATCCCATTTACCAAACATCCATTCTTGCACAGTTACTGACACAACAAATTATCAAGAAAACCATCAGAGCACAAAAAGAATTACGAGAACTGCAAGAAGTTCTATTGCAGAAGTTTTTTAAAGTAAGAATTCAGACAATTTGTTAAAACACATACCGGCAGTTAAAAATTACAAAAGAATAAATATTTTCCATTCGTTTTCACATTACGAATAACATTGCGGTACCTTATTGGTAGTAAAAAGAAACTTAATTACAATACAGAACTAAATTAAAATCGTTAATAGATATTTTTTAAAATTATTTTTAATTTAACATTTTTTATAAAATAGTTGTAGTTCATGTACAACTATTGTAAAAAGTAGTAAACGAAAAGCATTAGGATTGCGAGAAGATCGTTTATTTTGGTTGCCATATTGGCGACAAACTTGGGGAGCACACTAAACTACATTTCAACCGTAATTTCTTATGATTCATTAAAGCAAACAGTTTGAAAATTTTTGGCAGTTTCTTTTATTTAAATGTTTACTAAAATAAATATTATAAAGTATGAATAATCATACTAAGTTTATATTTATACTATAGCATTAAATTCTGTTACATATGCAAAAAACATTAATTAGTTATTGAACTATTTAAAAACTTTAAGCAAAGATCGTAATAACTATTACTGTTAAAATAATTTTACTTGTGTTACAAAGAATATTTTTAATATTTCCTTGAATTTTTATGCAGTTTTTAAAACAAATTATTTTTTTAAAATTTTCATTTTTTTTTTTTTGCATATAAAAAATGTAATATACTGTTTTAATACTTTCTTTAGGATGGTCATTCCATTGTTTAAAAATTAAATTTCATGGAAATATATTTTTGCATATTGAATTATTTGTGAAACTGTTTTTAATAATGCATATTGTGCATATAAATTGATTCTGAGTCGGGAGAAAACCAGAAACTAATTAGTTGCTGTAAATCAGGGAAATGTTGCAAGTTTAATCAGGGGAAATTTTTTCAGTTTCTGTAGCCACCCTGTTTCACTACCACGCTGTATTGTTCCTTTGCATAGATCAGAGTTACAATATTTCCTATTCATAGAAAATTAGGAATCTTCTTCATCCAAGATCATTTTCTCTGATTTTGAGGAAGATGTTAATTTGTGTAGGCCATCTCCATTTGACATTTGATCATATGGCCTATATTGCTAGTAATTTCCATTCCAATCTTTAAAAAAAAGCGTACAGTATTATAGATTTTGTTCCTTTGAATAAGCGTGTTTCTACTGATGATGCATTTCTGTCTTCATATTTAATTAACAGGTTGATGATTCATCCAGGTTTTATACATGATTCAGCCATTGCAGGCTCATTAATACATATTCTGAACCAAAATCTTGTGTCTAAATTTATCATTGACTTTTTCAATTATATCCCCTGAGAAGGCTCAGCTAAAGGAAAGAAGTTTATTTTTTCATTTTCATGCCACATTAGTTTTTAAATGCCTTAATTTTTTTTTTTTTGGATGAATGTATTCAGTTTATTTTCATGCTTTTCTGAATATTATTCTTTGAAAAATTAGAAAATGCATTTTGTTAGTAACTTCAATGGAGTTCATAATTTTATCTCTATATTATATTTTTAGCTTCCACTTTAGCTGCTGATTACTTCTTATCACTTTATTGCTTATAATATTTGATTAAATAATTATTTATATTATGTATCATATTAGTGAATTTTTAAAATACATCACTTTTTCCCAAGTGAATGAGTTGTGAATGCAAATCTTTTACCTCTGTACTATAGTGCAAGCATTAGGTATAATATACAAGTTATTAAAGAAAAACTTATTAAAATCTGATACTTAGCAATTTTTCTTGTGTGCCCGATTTAATAATCATGTATTCAGTGCTTAAAATATTTTTTGATTGATATATGATGAAATGTAAATGCTATATTTTTATAACAAAGATCTAGATCTGTTCCCTTTCCTTGTTAAATATTTTTATTGATAAAAAAAGCAAAGCAAATAAATGCTCTAAAAAATTACATGAGCTATAACTGAGATAGTAAAATTAAATTCGCTTTAGCAGTTTCAGTGTTTTCTGTTGAATAAGAAGTAAAATCCTGTTTTATTTATTTAAGTATATACATCCTCTGTTTTCTAAATCTAAAGCTTAATATTTTTTTCAAGTATGCATAAATTTATTTCTCTGTATCTAATTCATTAACTTTATGCTTTTATATAAAAAGTTACTGCATTATTAAAAGCAGCATTTGAATCCTAATTTTCCCCATTATTTTGCATTTCCTACTAACTTCCATGGTTTACTAATAAGTTCATATTAAACTTGAACTTATTTTTATAATTTTTCTCTTAATATTGAGATCTTAAGAACTAATCATTTCACTTCTGAAATTTTTTCTCTTTTAATCATTGATGTTGAATTATAACGTACTATTTATAAATGAATATTTTAATTGAAATTTAGCTCATTATATAGATTTCAAGCTTTATTTTTGAGCTTTTTTGTGTGTATGTATGACATTGATTTGCTGCTGGTTCAGTAATAATTATCATTATAGTCAATAGAAGGATAAAAACTTTTCAGTATGTTTTAGGGGGATATTTTAATATATATATGGAAAATTTGTTATTGGAAACTGCACTATAAATTTTCAAAATTTTCATTTTCATAAAAAATTATGATTAACATATCATAAAAGATCTTTTTATTCCCTTGACCCTGTGTATGTAGTCAATTATTGCTTATATGTCAAATTTTAGAATGAATATTTTGAAAAGATTTTTCCCCCTCTTTTCTTTTCAAACATTCTTTGACATTTAGTGTATGTTAGTTGTTCTTAAGCCTTTTTGTTACAACTTTCATTAATTCCATATGGAAATAATTTACATTTTAATATCAATTCAATTATGAGTATTCTGTCTTAGGAGATAGACATCAGCACTTAAAACAGGTATGTTGAATGGTGAAAACTACTGACTGAAGACACAGCAAAGAGATGTAGTAGGTTAATAATGGTTGAAACTGCATGAATTTAATTTTAAACGTGCAGTTTTTTGGAATTGTGGTAATCTGTATAAATGAATAAGGTTTATTGTGAAAAAATAATTTTGGCTTTAAATTTTTCTAAAAAATTATTCATTTCAAAGTCAATTCAGAAAAAATTGTTTGCTTAAAAAATTTTCCCAGTTCAAATTGAAGGCATGAGAAGTATATTTATTTCTTTATTAGTTAATTATTAAATTCAGAAACGATTTTAAGAAGAAAAAATGTGATGCATATATGAATCATTACATAGAGTAGAGTTAATGAATTTGCACTTGACATACATAGAATGAATATACTTCAGATAATGGTGCAATTATTTTATTGTATAAATGGGCAGAGTTTGACTGTTAAGTGTAAATAAGTCATTACTAAATTCCTTGCATCTTGCAGGATTTCATAATAATTACAATTTGGGGTCCACAGATTTTATATTTAAGAAAATATGATTTTATTTTTTCCTCAAAATATTGAGTTCTGTTATGTAATTGTCGAAACACATGTTTTAAATAACATGTTTCATTCTATTAAAGAGGAAAAGAAATTTTGGAAAATTGCCATCTGACAAAAAACTTCTTTGTGTAAAAGTAATAAGTTTTAAAGAAAATACGAGATTATAATTGAAATAACTTTTGTTATTTCGCAGTCACTCAGATGTTTTCTTTGTCTTAGGTTCTGTAAAAAAAAAATGCTCCTGTGTAACTTTTAAATGGGATTTTATTCTAAAAAGTTAATCACAACTTCTATATTTCTGCTAACAACAAAAATTGCATTTTTTATGCTCTGATTTTTATTGTTTAATTTTTTCCTTTAAAACAATGCAGGTGAACTACTGTAAATGGAGTTGTATTTTGATTGATTTTGCAAATGTTAAGAATATTTTATCAAATATTAAGAATTTTGATAATATCAAAACTGCAGTATTTATATTGTGTAGTTTCCTTCAGTTGTTGACAGTATCTTATGAAATTTCAGTCATTTTGGAGTGTATACAATAACATACCTGATGTTCGAGAAATCAAGAGAAAATATAGCTATCATTTAATGCGTGGTGAGCGAAGACCTGTTTGGGAAGATGAAGAAAATCGTAAGGGAGGATCTTGGCACTTCAAAATTAATAAGCAAGACTCGGTATGATGTTTCTTCATTGTGATTGTTTAAATGAACTAAATGAAAGTTTTGTTGAATCTAAAAATTGAATATTTTTAGATTCATATGTGAAGTTAAACAATTTAATCACTTTCTCATTTAAAAATTGTAATATTTTCTGCATTTTCAGATCCACTATTGAATTTTTTCCCTTCTTTTTAAATAAACACTCTTGTATTTAAAACTTATTATTTGCATTTCTGTAAATTTAAATTTTAGAAACTTTTTCCAACATTTATTTATGCATATTTTTTTCTAATTTGTAAATGGAAGCTTACTTAAAAGTACTTGAAAGCTGGATATTATCATTAAAAATGCTTTATTTCTTCTGTTCAGTTTAGACATGTGTGAACAGTTTCCAGCTTATAACACTGACCATCTTTAGTCAATAAAACTGTTCAGGAAATTTTAATTTCCAGAAAAAAAAAATTTCGTTCCATCCATGAAGAATTATGGAAATGCTAATTAAGTTACTCCATATATTTGTTACAATTAGCTGCGATTTCTCCTCCTTAAAGTTAGTAAAAAGTCCAAAGAATAATTTAATGATAAAACTTATGATAAAAGGTTATAAGCAATAGGCTCTCAATATATTACATTAATGTCACTGTATGTGTTTCCTTGAGAATTAAGCTCATATATTTGAAAATTTTCTTATCTGCTTATGATATTTGTAATCTAATCATGCTCTTATTACTATACTTTAATTTTAAATTAAGTTAATTAACATTTATTGAATTTTCAAGTTAAGTATTAGATATATTTTAAAGGCAATTAGAATGTTCTATAAGGCTTGGGTAATGTTTATATATTTTTTATATTAAATGTCCACATTTTTTCTTTGTAGAATTAGTCAAAATCATGGATTGTTTACGATTTTCTTCCTGTTAGACTGTTTCTAGTAATTTATTGTTACATTTTAGCCAAGGGCTTGGAAAGAACTTCTGTTAGCAGCTATTGGTGAACAATTTGTGGATTATCTCAGCAAAGGTGTGTAAAATCTGTTTTAAAATTGGTTAGCTATATATATTTTTGTTTGCAAATGTAATGCTATTCACTTTCTAGGGGATGATGTTTGTGGCATCAGTGTAACTGTTAGAGATAAAGATGATATCATTCAAGTGTGGAATAGTGATGCTTCAGTTGCCAATGATATAAGGACGAAGGTTTATGATCTTTTACCAGGTGTGAAATTCATTGCTGAATTTTATAGAGGTAAGATATACTGCATGAATTGCTCCAGTCTTTAAAATTTTGTTTGAAATTTTCATAAATTTATATCTTTTGGAAGATAGCTGTTTTGCTGAAGACTCTATCGGCTTTTTTTTTTTTTTTTTTTTTAACTACGTTAAGAATTTGTTACATCTAGTTACAAAAAATATAATAAAGTATGTCCATTTTATAAAGAGCTTTATAGAATTCAGCTCAATATTCAGAGCTGTCATTGTCCATTGTCAACAGTGTCTAAATTTGTGCACCCTGGGCTAGAGTAATTTATTGCCCTATCAGAATACCTATGCCTCCCTCTATTAAGAATTTGAGTGCCTGTGATCTAACCTGAAATATCTACTAAATAAAATATTTATTGGGGAGTAAAAAAAAGGCACTTATTCCTTGATTAACATCTTGCAGTTTTACAAAAAAAAAAAAAAAAAAAAGTCTATAAAATAACTTTTTATCAGCTATCTTCCTCTACCATTATTCATATAATGATTAATTTTACCGATTTTATTATAAATATAAGAAATATTTATCATTGACTGAACCAATGTTTTTTAAAGATATGCATGTTAGTGCAACACTTCAGAATCAATGGCTGTCTGGTAATCATATTTTTATAATCATATAATAAGCTGTAATCATATTTTTACTTTTAAAATCTTGAAAGTTATAATTAAATAACATTTTTTGGTACAAAATCAAAATAAAATCTAATTAGGAAATTTTTAAGCACCTTTGAATCAGTGACAAGTGAAAAAAAGTCTTTTTTACTCAATGAAGGACATTTTTGCTCCAGTCCATGCATTATCCATACACTTTAATTTCTACAGTAATCTATTTCTGTATGATCTTAAGATACTCAATGTAGCTGTTAGATGAAAATTCAGATCCATATGCGGTTCCTCCTTAGGAAGCTAAAAAGCAAAATCAACATGTCCCCAAGTTTCGTTTGGTTATACAGAGCTAATATGAGTCAAACATATATGTAAAATTTACTAATGCCAGACTAAATTCTAACTGGCCCTTCATTTTGTAGATTATGATTGTGAAGGGATGACAAATGTTATATATAACCAGCTGGAATGAGTGCAGAATAATTGTGATTAATGTAACTCTTAGAAATTTATTGTAAATATCGAAACAAATAATAAATTTGCATTTTCATGCAAAACATAAGATCACATTCCTGTAATGCTTGCTTATTATTGTTTAAAGCTAGTAACAAAGATTAGTAACAAAAATTATAATTTTGATTTTAAAAAATTGATAATGTATATCTTAAAGAGTATTGATTCTTTGCACATTCTGCATCTGATAGTGGAATAAGATTGTACTACTCATGTCACTTAAATGTATTATGCAGTAAGTTAAGTTTTGTGTAATTTCCAGTGGAACTGTGGTCGTCTAATTCGAACCTTCTGATTCTTTTGAGGAAGGTTATGTATACAAAGATCTTGTCATTATTGTCATTCTGGAAAATTTGTTTCTCCATATTATTGCATCACATTTTATCATATACAGGCATTCATTCACTTATATATTGGCAGATTACGTAGTTTTTTTTTATATGGGTGATGTGTAATGGTAAATTTTCACAAAGCTTTGAATTTAAATTTATAGTATAACTTTTAGAATGAATTTAAATGGTTTTTAATTATCACCTACCCTTGCACTTTAGTAGAAATAGCATACTTTCCCATTAATAATAATCTCAAAATTAGTGGATACATTTCCAAATGGATATCTGCATTTTATTTCAGCAAAAAGGGACCCAATGCATAGCAATTTTGGACTTCTAATTGCATAAGAATTAAATATTTGCGTGTGTTCTTACAATATAAGTCAAATTGTAGCATTGTTTTATTTTATTTGATATTATTTATGTTTTATTTTATTTGATATTATTTATGTTTTATTTTATTTGATATTATTTATGTTTTATATTTAACTGTTTAGTGGTTTTCTCCATTTATTTTAAGAAATGCTTAAGAATCTATTTTAGGGAGGGACTTATTTCCTTTGAAATATTCTCAATAATAATTTTTGTTTAAGTATGCTGTTTTTAAATAAAAATTTTAAAAAAGAAAGGTTAAAAAAAAAGGGGGGGGATGTTTAGTTGTGAGGTGACATTAGTTCTGATATTTTAAACAGCTATTACTTTTGTATTAAAATTTTATGCTAATAAAATTTTTGGAAAAGAATAATGAATAAAAACAACTTTGAGGAATATACATATTAAAATCACAATTTTAGTTATGTGAAATAAGTGTTCTTAACTTATCTGTAAAGTTTTTATTTACAAATATGGATAAAATTCATGATATAAATTATCTCGTTGGAAGTATGAATCTAGTTATTAAACAGTGAAAAATTATTCTGAAAGCTACTTTGTACTGGCATTTTAACAACTGTTTTCTTTTAATTTCATTTCACTTATTGAGCTTGTATTTTTATTATTGAACCCATTGTTCACAGATTTAAGTAGCTATTTAGACATTTTTAGAATTATTTACTCTTTTTCCTAAGATGTGAGTATGAATGAAATGATAAAATGAAAGTAAGTATCCTTACAGATAAAATTTTAGAAATCTGGTCAATAAAGTAATGAATTTGCAATAGAACGATGGTGAAATTAACATTTTAAAAGTCTGCATTTTTTTTCTTAAATAAATAAACGCTTGAATTTTAAATATTGTATGAATTTGTCTGAAAAAAAATTCAAATATTCATGTGTGGGACCAGAATTTAACTATTGTGTTTAGCTTAAAAAGTAATTTATCATATGTATTTTTATAAGATGTGTATCACATAAAAGTTTCATATTAATAATTTGTTGTTTCTGACAAAATATTTTTATCAAATTAAGTTTATTGCTGTATATATTGTTAAATAAAATTTCATTAATTATGAACATTTGAATAAAAACATTAATAATTTATTTATTTTTCTAGCTCACAATACTCATCGCTCTTTTGAAGGTGAAAAAATTTGATTTCATCTTTTTTGTTTGTGATATACTGTTTTATTTTTATACAATGTAGTGTATGCCAAATACTACTCTTAAGTGCTTTAACTTGTGATGTCCTTCAAATTTTAACGTACCAATCTAATTATGCTATGTATTGGCTACATTTGATAATAAATCAAGAAATGTTCTTGAAATGTTATGGATCATATTGATACTGTTTTTTATTTAGTATATGGAAAAGGTTGAATATTTGTTGTTTGTTGTTTCATAGCTATTTTATATACAAAATGTTTCATAATAAATCTTCCTGTTATTTGTTTCCAGTACACATGCAATATATTTGTGATAATTTCAAAGTTTGGAAAAAAGAGGTACACTTAACAGCAATATCACCTCAGTATATTAAATGTTTAGAGAATGGAAAATAATAACCAGTAATAATTTTTGTCATATATCATGCACTAAATAAAAAATAAAATTTTAAATAATTAATGTTAATATTATGTAATTTTAATGTAATAAGTACTGCCAAATAAAAATAAAATTAAATAAGATTTCTTAAATGATAATAATGGAGTTATGAGTTAAACTTAGCAGAAATGCATGAATATGTGTGAAAATGTGTTATTGTAAAAAGTCATGTTTGTTTCAGTCAATGTAATTAAAATTCCTGCATTTATAGATAGAACATTTTTTAATGTATTCTGTTTTGACTGTCTTGTTATTTATTTATTTATTTATGTAGTTTGACTTATTTTTGACATGATTTAATTTTATTTGATGAGCTAAACTATATTTGATATTTTGTAGAAAAATGTAGCCAGTTTAAGAATATACTTGACTTTTGACTGAAAAGAAAAATGTGGTGATTTTGAAAATTTAAATGTGCATTGATTGATAGGAAGTTTAAAAAAAGCGTGATTTCACAGTATCAACTGATTGTAAATAAAATTAGGTGAAATTTAAAGTGGAATTAATATGTAATTTATATTAATGACTAGTATTTCATAGTATAATGATAAATAGTCAGTGAATGTTAGAATCCGTGAATTAATGGAACTGTATTTATTATCTTTTACAAGCATGTCAAGCTGCAATGCAAACAGGGCAAGGAAAAAAAAAATATTCGTTTGTAGAGCTGCATCCTCCCAATTATTGAAAAATATATTTATTAAAAAAAAAAAAAAAAAAAAAAAAAGGAAATTGTAAAACAGAAAATTGTAGAACAGAAATGTTATCCTTATATCTATATCTCTTCTCTGCCACAAACTTTTGTTCTGAGAGGAAATATTTTTAGAAGTAGCTTTGTTCATAACCATTCTGAAGTCAGTTGTTCTAGATTTTGCATATACATTATTTTCAGTTTATCAACGTGATAAGTGCTAACTAATACAAAAATAATTTATCATCCACATTTCCGATTATTTCTAAATTTGGCTGATAAATGTTTGTAAAATATTTAAAAAGTATTTAAATCTCTGTAAAGGTTTTTAATGAAATAACAAATTTTCTCACCGACTTGTTAGGAGTTAAATCTATAGATTTTAAATAGGGAATTAAAGAAAAACTGTCTTTTTCTTGATGAAGGTAAGTGAGGACTGTAATATTGCAGCAAAAGGGAAAAAAAGAGAGTTGGTGATGATGATAGTTTCCATTATTTAATATTTGTATAAAAACTAGCTCCTAAACAAATGTTACTGCAGAGAATTCTGCTATCTTTAAGGGGCTATGATACACTCTCTTAAATCTTATAACTTTAAATGAGCAATTCTTGTATACATATAAGTGTATTTCTTGTATCTCGGAAACGGTTCTAATGTTTTGGATCAAATTTAGATAAGGCTTTGCTTTTTAAGTTTATTTATGTAGATGTTTTTCCTGAGAATGTGCGATTTTACAACCCCCCCCCCCTTTTTTAATAACTATTGGAACCTTTTTCTATCTACTGTTATGTTGACAATATGATATAGCGCCATCTCGTAAATTTTTGTGGTACTTGCATTGGTGCTGAAGGATAACAGTCTGGTACCTCAAAATTTTGCAAAATGGCACCATATTTCATTATCCGAATACGAATACTTTCGGCTCACATACGATAGCAACATTGCAATTGTTGTGTTAACCAATTCGAACGACATGCTAAACTAAATGCATTCATGATTTTTTTGTTTGTTTAAATGATCATATGTAGGCAAGATTGAAAAATATTCAAATGCAATCAGTATGTGATTCGTATCTAGATATTTTTTCCGAAAAAATACGATTTTACTTGGAAAATAAAATTCTACCGAGCGAATCTCGATCTTCTTGGTACTTCCTTTAATGATTAGAACGGCAAGTAATAATGACCATCTGGTAACATGTAAGCTGTCACACTCTCATGAGCAGCCAATTTTAGTGTTTTTGACTGCTGCTTGTTTAACGTCCTGCATAACAGAATTAATAATTGGTCACCAGCGGTTGGTTATATTATTATGTGTAGTTGGAAATTTATTAAAAATAATTTAACTGTGAATTTTTTATCGAAGGTTTTATTATAAAATTATTCATGGTAAACATAAACGTTTGACATATTTGTTTCATGATAATTATAGCTGTTTAAAAAATTATTTGCTGTTTTATCATATTGTTATAAAATACTCTGAATCTTTTGTTACGAATTAATATAGTGGTAGATATGTGCATCTAGCAAACTATCCAATAAGCAAGAATTTGTATTTCGGTACTAAAGTCCTTTGTGATGTGTAGTTATTATCTGTCTGTATAATCATCAGTTTTACAAGATAAGGGATCCCTCATTTGGATACTCTATTGCACATGCTTTAGAATTATAGAGTAAAGAATATGTAAGTACTCATTCATGGATAACGATAGATTTTTCTTGCACATTTTCTTAAAATTGCCTCATGAATATATTCTTTAAAGGTTTTCCCCTCCTTTAAATTATATTATTTGCTAGATCTTTTTGACTTAAAATATTTTTTTCTAAAATATTTAACGAATTTTTGTTTTTGAATTTTTACATTACTGCAGAATATTGGCTGCTGGATTACATATTTCCCCCTAATTCTGTCAACTGAATTTGGAAATTCTACAGATGAGTTGTTAAATTTAATAACCTTTTATGTAATTTTTGATTTTAAGCATCTTTGACTTTAGACACAGTAAGAAAAAGAAGAAAGGGTTACCAGTTAATTACATTTGATGCTGCTCATATATTTTAATATTTGGGGATTCTTAAATTTTTTGAAATTGCTTCCTTCTTCTAAATTTAATCTTTTGTGAATAACATTTTGTTTCTTGGAATTGATTAATTTTCCATTTACCATGG